>NC_056736.1:607748065-607883065 GCF_019279795.1 Protopterus annectens
TGGATATATGTCCATTTTCAGTAGAGGCCCGGGGAGAAAAGCTCCAGGACAAAACAGATGAAAAAGTAAAAAAAAATTGTGTAGAATAAAAATAGAGTTTACAAAGAAAAAAACATACAAAATACTGGGATACATTTTCAAGACACTGGTTTGAATCATCTACAAGATATTAACACCCTATTAAAAAAACACCCTCTGAAATACAAGAGTTTACATAGAAAAAATATACAGAATACTGGGATACATTTTACAACACACTGGTTAGTAATCATCTACAAGATATAAGCACCCTGGTTAATAATAAATACAAAAATAGAGACGAAAATACTTAAATACTATTTACAAATATATAGAAATGTCATTTATAATGAGTCAAATCATAGAAGTTACAGATAAACTGTTCTGATTACATATACAATAAGTACAAAATTGACAAAAGAGGGAAAGTAAAAAAAGTAATCTTAATCAGTTAGTCAGGGCTGTTACAAGGGCACAGCCATTTTGTTCTAAGGAGTATTTTCAGTTGTTGTTTGAAGAGGGGAAGAGAAGGAAGAGAAGTTAATTCAGTAGGTAGAAGGTTCCGGTTTCTCCCAGTAGAGTTTGAGAACAGAGAATCACCTGCCAAGTTGTTTGACTTACTAATGTTAATTAACAATTTATTTGCTGATCGTAAGTTAGTGAGATTTTTATAGGGGGTGATGATATTTGAGAGTATTGGGGTATTATTTGGGTGGTAGAGGATCTTATGAGCAATGATAAGCTGACTATATTGAAGCTGATGAGGTAGTTCTACTGTCTGTATCACTGCTGCCCACACACAGGAAGGATGTCCATCAATCAGGAAAGGTAAAGGTACCACGCCCACATGATGTAGGGATTTGTAGTAGTTGGTTGCCATGACAGTGGTAACTGGAAGTACTACACAGCATGCTGCATGCAGGTAGCAAGTGGAGGACACTAATTGGTGCAGAGGCCATCACCTGATCATGTGCATCACCTACAAATTCCATGCTGCAATCTATGCAAAGCAGTTCATTACATTTGCTGGAGAGGGACTGAGAGAGAGAGAGAGTGTGTGTAAGGCACAAACAAACAAAAAAATAAATAAACATCAAGCAAACCATCCAGAAGAGACTTCATTCCCAGAACAGGAATGTGAAGTATATATGGATGTAATTGACCATAGTACTTGGTCCATAATAATAGGATAGATGATGTGGAATGATTTATATGTGCCTTCGGGTGTTGTTGTTATAATGATGTTCAGCTGAACAACTGCTAAGGACAATACAGTTTGTCCCTGTGGGCAGTGGGCCATACCTGTCAATCATGCAGAGCAGCGCTGATGGATAAGATATAAGCCATCATAGTGTGTGTTGTGTAATGGGGAGCATGTATATTACTGTGGCCAATAGCTGGTGGTGGAAGTAATGCCATAATGATGGACACATGGGTTCCACAGCTCACCTCTTGCAGGATACTCAGGTTAACCTGTATTGTAGCATGCAGGAATGCCATAGGTGTGTAATAGGGTTACCTGCAATCTGGCCTTACATATACCCCCTAATGTCAGGCTGTGTCCATATGTGGCACCTGTCTGTGTTGTAGCAAGGCAGAACAGTGCAGCTGTGCATGAAGGTGTTGTGAGATTGTGGACCTGATGTCTGAATGTACCCACCATATAGGTATGCATATGTATACATATATATATCTATATATATATATATATATATATATATATATATATATATATATATATATATATGTACATGTATGTCCACAAATATACAGATATCCATGTGTAGACATATACATGAACACATATATACAACATCATATATGTCTACACACACACACACACACACACACACATATATATATATATATATATATATATATATATATATATATATATATATATATATATATATATATATATATATATATACCTATATGCACATGTCTACATATATACAAACACATACACACAAACATATATGCATGGAAATATATGTCCCCTATATTACCACATTTCTGCATGCTATGTGCAAGGAAACAGCACACATAGAAATACACACAGATATCTACAGCTGTCAGTGTGTGCTACATGGACTGGTATGTCACATGTGAACCCCTTGTTGGGACCACATTGCCCTTGTCTGTGAAGTATGGAATGGGAATATGGGGAAGTATGGCAGGTATAGTTGTGGAGGTGGTCAGGGTTGATAGATATAGAGGACAGCCTACAGGGGTGGTATATATCGCTTGTGGTGGGTAAACACCCTGGGTGGTTTGTGTGGTCTGTGATGTGGGAGCCCCATGGCCCCCAATATGGACACAATGAGAACAAGCCTCCCACCCACTGCTACTCACAATAGCAGTCCACGTCCTGAGGGTGCCTAGCCTGGAGGCTGAGCAGGAGGTGCATGTCGGCCCTGTGAAAGTGTACTGGGTGCCTCAAGGTGATGTAGCATATCCCACATGTGTCTGTGGTGCCCGTTGTAGAACAGACCATGGACCTGTCCTCAGGGGGCAGGAACATGTCTGTGTGTGCCCCCGGGGGAGACAACATCCCCTGAGTTGGTTTCACCTGACGGTAGTGCTGGACAAGTACATGAGGAGGCCCCAGGGTGGGTCACACATATGATGTGGCCTGATAACATGGGCAGATGAGTTTGGAGAGGTGGTTCTGCTGGCCAATAGTACATATACATGCTATTGTGCCACTGTTATAGATCATATGCCGGTAGTAATAGTCTACACAATCCTGGAACATGTCCAACAGCATGCATAGATAACCCCAATAACACAGAATGTCACATGTGCAGCAAACACATAGCAAGCATACCACAGGGATATTATAGAGCCATTGTGGTTCTGACAATGGCATGCAGGTGAATAGTCTGTAACAGGCCAGCAATGATAGTGTCCAAACAGGGAACATGGCTACAAACACATTGCACAAAGCGTGCTACAGTACAATATCTGCCCCACTGGTAGGTATGTTGTAGCCATAGCTACTGAGTTGTGTGTACAGTTTTTTGTCACTGATATGGTGAGAGGGTGACAGTGATGTGTATTAAGGACTGTGGTAACCTTGCTGCATGACTTGCTCACACCTGTGTCCATCTTTATGACTTTCAGGCACAATGTCCCATGGAAGGCTGCCAACGTACTCAGTAGCTGAAAATGACATTCTGGTGAATGACCTCATACAGCACTATGCAGAATTGTTTGGCTGGGCCACTCATGATGAGCAGTAGTGGACTGCCCTGTGAAATGACCTAGTCAGACTGCACAACAGCAGTTATGAGCAGGTCGGGCATCATTGTTCTGACCTGCTTTGCATTGCTCGGCGTGCTCCTAGCCAGCCTCGTGGCACCTGCCCATTCGCATAGCCACCAACCACCAGACACCTTTGTAGAGGTGGGTGCCACCCACACACCAGCCGAGGAGCATGCAGGTAAGGACACAGGGCACATCAGTAGACCACAGTTGCATATACATCCACATCGGTACAGGTAGATCATGCATATCTGACATGTCATAGATAATTTGCTGCTGTATAGTAGTGATAAACAGATGTGCATATGTGGTAGTATTGTGGACATGTACTGTTGATGTATTGTAATGCTGCACCCACCCTGTAGCAATGCCACAGGTGTGGCCACTGACTTTGCATCTATTGTTGCTGTTAAATGCACGGCATCACAGTGGTGACCATGATGGGGTATTGGAAGGGTATGTCAGACACCTGCATGATAACTAACATCCTGTCATTGTGGAATGTGTCCACAGGGAGTAATATAATGGTGGGAGACATGGCCATCAGTAGGGACATGTTTGGAACAACACCCATATACAGTGCAACACCAATGTATATACCTGTAGGACAATGGCAACTATTGCAGAGTTATACTATGGCATAAGGCATTACTGTGGTCAACATCATCAGCTGGGACTAGGCTGTAACATGTGTTCAGTGTATGGGACACTGCAAAGTGACACATGTGTAGGCCTTACTTGTCAAGCATCTTCAAAAAGGTTGAGGGGGGTGTCAGCATGACATGCCAGTGCACTGCAGCAGGGATCCTAAGGATGCTATGAATGGCTGTATCTGCACATAATCAGGGTCAGGAACTGTGGCAGACGTAAACCTACCCCTACAGCAATAGTGATGACAGTGTGTGAACACCAAGGGATCTGCACATGAGTAGGCTTGCAATCATGCAGATTAGGGGGACATGTGTAGGAAAAACTGAACATATACTAGCAATTGCAGATGGCCCAAGCTAGTATACCCCTGCCAGGAGTGGTGACTGCTGTAGTACACATAACAGTAGGTGCAACAAGCTGTGATGGTAAGGGTGTGCACACATATGCTCACACGAAGTGTATGCATCGTGGTCAGCATCCGCACACCTAACACATTCCATAGACACTGCATGTGAAAGTACAAGACATATGTCACATAGTGGGCTCATGTACTGTTAATATATGCGGTGATGTGGTGCCATGGCAGATCAAGGATGGGTGCATCCTATCAGTAAGGGTGTGTACACCCCCATAGCCATGTTATGCTCTGATGGTTGCCAGTGTAATAGAACTGGATTGGTCATACATGGTCCACTGATGTTGAGAGTTGTAAATCAGACATCAAGCATTCACAAATGACATCTGTCCACATATCATCCCAGGTATGTGTTGCTATAAAACATAAGAGCTGTGAGCATTAAAGCTGACATACCTGACACAGTACTACACATTCAGCAATGGGTTGTACACCTGTGTGGTGTAGTGCAGAGTACATGGCAGGGTGTAGAACAGGTGAACAGCAATATTGTGTACATGGGTGCAGTGGTATCCAGGGGAAGGGGCATCATCTAGTGACACAGCACATGCATCACACACATGTATACTGTTGCTAGCATGGATTGACTATAGCTGCACTGCATGCTGTTGTGTACCCTATGTTATGCATGTTGACAGATGGGTAATAGGAGGACTGTGTGTACTATCATTGTGCAGCCTCACCTATATGTGTGTGTGTGTCCTGGTGGGTAGTTAGTTTGTCTGTAGGGTCACTCTGGTAAAGTGGAGGGAGGTTGATGCATGTAGGATGCATGTGTGCATGTGTGTGTGTTTGTGTGGATGGCCATGTATGGACATGTATGATTGTGAGGTTGTTCATACAGCAGTACCTCCCGTTGGGATCGTGGATTACATGGACATGGACTGCCACATTACACACCAGAGATACTTGTCATGTATGTAATCACAGGGCAGCTGATAGTATAATAAGGTCTGTAGCATGGAACAGGCTTTGAGAGGGAAGGTAGACACCAGGTATACCCTTAATATCACAGTCAGCAGAGAGGTGAGGGTTGGGAGAGTGGCCTAATGGTTAAGATGTTTGCCTTACAAACACAAGGTGCAGGGTTTGAGTCTCACAAGGGATAACTGGCTAGGCTTAAAATGGCTCGCAAGGGCAGTTAGCCTAGAACTAATCTATGAACCTATGAACCCCACATAAGCAGCACTACAGATGCATTGGGAAAGTAGTAGTCAACACCAGGGAGTGTATCCATATATTACAGTTGTCACATGATAGACTGATTGAGCAACATATCTGGCATACTGAGCAATACATACACATGACACACCAGTGTGTGATATTATGGAGTGAACATAGCAGCCCACATGTATAGGGGCCCTGCTCATGATGTCCAGACATACACAGGGTGAACACTGACTGACAGCAGTGAGGCCATCTAAAACCACTACACACAGTTCAGGCAGGTAATGTAGTAACAGGTCTTGTGTTGTGATCACTGGTCTAGGCATTTAGAAGACTGATATGTTAATGGGTGGTATCACCGTGTGTATGTTACTAAGTGTGATGCAGGATGGGGAGCACATAGAAATATATGTGAGACTGTCTGTAAAGTCACGGATAGGTAGGTATTATGGTGGTGTGTGTGTGTGTGTGTGTGTGTGTGTGTGTGTGTGTGTGTGCGCGTGTGTGTGTGTGTGTGTGTGTGTGTGTGTGTGTGTGTGTGTGTGTGTGTGTGTGTGTGTGTGTGTGTGTGTGTGTGTGTGTACTGCTAGGCAATGCTGTACAGGTTATAAAGTGCGCTTATTGTTTTCCTCCACAAGTGGCGAGGTGGGTCAGGGTCTCTCCTGCATGCAGTCTGATGTTGGTGTCCATACAAACACCGAAGATGATGATAGTACTGTTGAGGCACAGGTGGGGTTGTCAGGGGCTGATACAGCACCAATATTTGACATCCCCCTTTTAGCCACCCCAACCCCGCACACAGTTTCAGTGCCTATACATACCCCATCACCAGTGGCCATAGCAGTGGGACAGCTGGCGTTTGGTGGCAGTGCACAGGAAAGTGTGGTAACCATGCCTGTTGTGTCTGGTTGCAGCAGGCATAGCTGGATGTCTGGTGGAGCACCACATAGGCAGATGTCCCCGGGTACATGTGGTAGGGTCGCTGGTCATCATGCCCCCGGCAGATGCGACACAGCTGGTACTAGCAGGCGCATGTTTCAGGCTGTCATGGTGCAGGCACATATAGAATGTTACACTAGACAGGGCCTGAGACTGCAGAGAGCTGCTCTCACATCTGCAAGTGACAATGCCCATGAACTGGCTGGTTCCATCTGTGCATTAACTGAGTTCATGGATAGATGGTCTGGCGAGATGATGGCCCTCGTCGACCATGGTCTGTCCATGCTTGAAGGTGTGGTGAGAGTACGGCGATGGCCTCGTGGATGTAGGCCAGCGGTGCCAACAGCTGGTAGTCAACATGGATGTGCTAGGACACCAAGAGGCTCCCATAATGGCAATACCAGCCCTGACACTGTAGGTGAGGTGCTGTCCACACCACACCACAGCAGGCCATGAGCACGTGGTCCTGGCCAGTCCCAGGAGGGACCTGGTTCCAGCGGACATATGTCATCGTCAGGTGAGAGTAGTACATCGAGGCCTGTACCTGGACATGCCCATGGAACCCCTGGCAGGCACAGTCCATGTGTCTGTGGGCGGAGGCAGTGAGCTTCACAGCCTGCCAGGTATGGTCTGCAGCTGTCCAAAAACACCTGTGTAGGGCAGTCACATGGCAGAACTGTGTGCATGCATACCCACACACTATACAAACACACCTAGGTCAACCTCATACCTACACACACCACATTGCCACACCCAGTTCACCTCAGTACACCCCTCACCCACACACATGGTGTCAAATGTATGGCCCACCCTCGGCCTTTGGCAAACCAACAACACACCCTGTGCATATTATGATACCTGTGCCACATCCCTGTCATCCATACCATCGATGCAGGGACAGGCTAATATGGTTCTGATGCACATGGTGACTGTACTACAGTGTACCACAGCACTGCAGTGTAACATGATGTAATGCGTAAAATGTAATGCATATATGTCAGGTAGTGTAGCCGTCCAGCAATGATGCATTATAGCTGTTAGTAACACTGGTTGATTGTGGTCTCTATAATGTTACCCATTTGTGTTGTAGGTGTACATGTGTCAGCATGAGGATGGTCTGCAGTCATATCCCACAATGGGGTATGGCACTGTGGTGACACCATGGCTGTGACATATCTGGAGTACAGTTGAACACATGTCACAGGTTTCTATAACAGTTATTGCCTGTGCCAAATGGACAGGTAACCCACTGGGGCATGTATAATTGGCAACCTGATACACGCACAGTCTTACTTGGCAACACTGGGACTAGACCCCTACCTAGGTATGTAGTAATACTGAAGTGTGTGGCTTCCATTTCACACATCACACAGCATTTAGGGTGAGGTGTGTACCAGGTTACATGTTACATGCAGAACATCTCCAGACATGTACAGTATGCTAATGGGGGATGTAATGGGTGTATATGGACAATACATAGTGTGACATACCTTCATATACACATTAACAGACACATAACAGGCAGACACACATCTGAGAGACCTGGGCCTATCTCTGCTAACTAACTTGATCATGTGTCCAATGTCTTACAGGTAGGCTGCACACAGCACATTCATAACTGGCCTGGATTGTGATATCGGTTACCTGTATGGTTGATGGTGACAGTGGTAACCATAACGTGGTACATGGGACATATACCGGGAGTACCTTGGTGTAATGACAGTGTACACAGCACCTACATCCCCCAGTAGATATTGTACTCCCTGAAACCCATGATAACACTCTGACATACCCACTATCACACCTTGGGCACGACTGCGATACAACCCATTGTAGATCCCAACAGTGGTACTACAGGGATATGCATCTAATGCACATGCCACATGCAAATCAGGGTGTTGCATTGTCATGCCTCACCTATGGGCAGCAACAACACTATCTGTACTACTGTGTGGCAATGGGTATTGTAATAGGAGTATGTGACCTCGGAATGCTGTATCCTACAGATAAACGGACATGCACACATAAACACACTTGCCAGAACACAATGGTTATCCCATACCTATCAACCCATTTGTACAGCACTGTTGTGATGGTACTGCAAGGCTCATGTAGCCGGTATTGGGAGGAGCTTAACAGGGTACATACAATGTTCCATACAGCAGCAGCCATGACTGGCTATGGCAATGGGTGTTGCGGTGGATGTGTAGGCCCTCATGAAATTCCCCTATACAGGTGTGCTAACACACAGACACTTCTTTACTCAGTCATGCACATGTAGACATGTATCAGTACTGGGGTGCATCGCTGCAGGTAGTCATAGCTGTGTACATAGCTATTGTCCAAGGAGAGATGGGTTGTGTAGGGGTTGTGTGTACAGTGGTATCCTGCCATGTGGCAGCAGGCAATCTATTGACAGACACTACTGTGGTGACCCTTGGGGGAGAGTAACATGCATCATCCATTCCTCCAGGTGCCTCCTGCACATGGCCATTAAGGTGATCTGGTTGACATGCATGCAACATGCATTACAACACATGGTTAGTGTCTGTGATGGAGACCTGTACCCAAGCATGTTCTGTTGACTGTGGTAGTGTAGTGGAGGTACCTGTGGCATGTGATGTGTACAGGGTGTTCTCTCCAATATGTGCCAGTTCTTACACAGCTGGGCAGACATGTCAGTGTCAATCAAGCTTATTATGCCTGTACATATCCCAGCTGGATACCTGCCATCTGCACTTCTGTACAGGGACTGACAGTCATCAGCTTGGCAAGTAGCTATGCAGTAAGATGAATGTGTTGACAGATGTTTGACAACAATATGTATGCCATACCTATATGTCAGAAAACCTTGCTATCATGTGCTGTACAGACGGTAGCCTACAGTTACATTCCACATGTTGGATCATTACCCAGTAGGGGTTATATACTGTGACACAGCTCACACACCAGGGATACAACAGGGAAGTCTCAGAATCCAGCTATGCCTGCAGGTGTGCCTGTTGTCAGTACTACATTTAGCACTCTACTCTTGCCTGGGTGAGCACTGTCAACAGTAGTACCACCATGATACACTACATGCCAGTGTGACAGACTCTACCCTGGACTACTACCCATGTATGTAACATATTCACACAGATAACAGTGCTGTACAGGCCTCATATACATCTGTGTAATACACATAACACTCATACCCCTTGTTACTGTAATGACAGCACATAGGCGCATGTATTGTACATGACATTACATACACTTCTTACAGATGTCATTACCCTGCTATGTTATCAGACTGGGTGGTGTGAACTGGTTACCAGGGCTAAGCCATGCTTAGCGGGTATCAACATTGCTGCAATATAACAGCTAAGCTGATTTGCACACTGGTAAGCGAAGCCTAAACTGTGTAAGGGCCCATATGTATATGCATAGCTTAGCACTGCTTAGCTTGATGCAAACCTATGCAAACGCACTTAATGCTGCTCAAAACTGCCTTAACCACTCTGTATCTGACAGCCCTTGTTCTGCCCAGTGACAAAATGAACAGCCCTTGCACGTCTTGAACCCAGGACCCTGTACACTAAAGTCACAACACTTAAACCACTATGCCATGACCACTGTGAAGACAGCTGTTGCTTTTCCAATATATCTGTCAATGCACATATTGATAAGTATTGAACAATTGCCTTTACTTCCACAAATGTGCATTACTTGTTATTACTATGACTGTTGCATCACATATGTTGTTTTATCATAATGTACACATAGCAGATACCTACAGTGAGATACATCTGGGAATGTATACACAACTGCAAGGTTTACACATGGCAGGAATATGGATGTATACATATAATTGGCTGATATATGTCTACATGTACATACACATGTATAGTTATACATATGTCTGTATACACATCTGTATAATGCAACATATATATGGCCATGTGTACATCTCTTCATATGTACACACATATATATATATATATATATATATATATATATATATATATATATATATATATATATATATATATGTAGATATATGTATACATAGCTATATATCTATGCACATATGTGTACATATATGCCTATTTATGTAGATATATATATGTAGATATCTATAACTTATATCTAACCAGGGTTGGGAGGGTGGCCTAATGGTTAAAGTGTTTGTCTTGCAAACACAAGGTACAGGGTTTGAATCTCACAGGGGGATAATTGGCTAGGCTTAAAATGGCTCGCAAGGGCAGTTAGCCTAGTACTAATCTATGAACCTATGAACCTATATGTGCATACATATCTTTTCTGATATACCTATTACTGTCAATATATATGTAGATATCCATAAGAGTATGTGCATATGTATTTCAATCTGTATATGTCTAGACATATATTGCTGTATATATGTATGTATATATATATATATATATATATATATATATATATATATATATATATATGTACATATAAATATCCATCTATGTATGTTGATATGTATATGTGTATATATCTATCTAGATATATGGATATGTATATATACATATATGTTCACCACATGTCCTGAACATGGAGTGGAGCCCTACCTCAGCCACAATAGTCCCAACCTCTTAGTGCAAGGGGATGTCAGGTATGTATTGCAGGTATATATGTAGACTATTGCTACTGTGATAGGGGTTGTCTTCACAGACATGTTGTGGGTGGGAAGTCACATCTGCTTGTAACATGTGCACCATTGGCCACAGACATCCTAAAGACATCATAGTATAGTACCACAGCTAGCACAGTAATGATCCTGTGGACTACAGTAGAGATATGACCAAATATATGTGGACAATCTGACACACTCTGGTCAGTCCAGAGGTATACACAGAACCCCTTAGTGCAAAACATGTGGACCAAGCCTGACAATGTGGATGTTAACAGCCATGTAGACAGGTATATTATGTAAACACTGGTATACATTTTCCCCCATAGGTTATGCATTCACACCCCTCTGTCTGTCCTGACACATACCACTGATACAGAGGTGCCGTGGCTACACACTACCCACTAGTTAGTGACATACATCTGTACAGCATCCCACTGCTTTGTCCAACATACATGACTGTTATGGTGGCCTGGCAGCAGTACATCTGGCAAGTATATGGACATAACATCACACTGGGTAAGTATACTAAGCTGCTATGCATGTAACAAAGCAATGTGCAGGCTACAGGCAGACTGCCACAAAACTGGCCTACATTTCTTATGGAGGAATACACACATATCTGCATATATAGCAAGCTCTGCAGGCGTGTCACAGCACAGAGTAACAGCCACCTGTGTGAATGTGCATAACCACAACCAATGTGAGCACACCCACAGCCACATATGGTTGCTAGCATACTATTACAGTATATGGAATATCTGATCAACACCATCTTCATATGTGCCACTCACTCACTAACCCTACATATACTGAGTCACTACACAGTGTGGACCGATGCCTGTCTGTGGTATGGGACATGTGTGTGTTTTGCCCTACAGACATGTAAGCTGATAAGGTAACATACATTGGAGCAGCATGTAACATCAGATAGAACAGGACCAGGAAAAATGACATCTACCACATCTGTACACAGGCCAAGGTACATATTCACAATAGACACCCTGTCAACAATCACCATATGTACACTGACCTCAGTACTGTAGGCACAACCATAGAATGCCCAGGCTATGTCCTCAAAGATAACCCCTACTATACATAATGTGTTGCAGGCTGATATCTCACTGGCTTGTTATCAGATATGATTTCAATACATTATGGTGTACATAACATATGTACCTTTTACTGCATGGCATATGTACACAGGTTGACAGAGTTGTGGCTGGAGGCACAATCACAGGGCCAATATTGACATGTTGCTGTGACAACCTCATACATTTACTGTTGTAACAGGGTTTGTTGTGACATATGCCCTATGAAGGATATGAAGTCAGTAACTCTCATGTCTGTCACCATGTACTGTTTGCAATCCTCACACTATGCTTCTGCAGTTCACACATAGGTGCTCTGTGAGTAACACAAGACACAAAAGGTACCACACACTGCCCAGTCTGCAAATGACCCTACAGATGGGGATTCCCTCAGAAACATAGCACTGTCATGACAATTATTAAAACACGTAGATCAGCCATATCCACACACACCCTGTTAAACCAACATTACTCCAAATGCAGAATAGCGACACTTACATTCTGTAGTCATGTCAGGCACATCCCCCTCCTGTGTGTTGGCCTGTTTCCACAGTGTATGTTGTTAGAGGTAAATCCCCAACCCATCTGTGATGCTGTTTGCCAAACAACAGATCTAGGTCCTGCTCACAGTGAATAAAAAGGCCCAACACCAACATGATGTTCCTAGGTATTGGAGTGTGTTTCCATGCAATTGGCTATGGGAATGTTACCACAGCTGTTCCACATGCAATCAGCTAGAGGAGGGCTGCAATTTTTGCAGAGGCCATCAGCTGATCATGAGCATCACTTACAAAACACATGCTGCTGCCTAAGCAAAGCAGGTGTAAGTCTCCACATCCACCAGAGAGGGAGTGAGAGAGGCAGACAGGGGCAAAGATAGGTCAGGGAGGGGGTGGGAGAGTATAATCTAAGCATGTTTGTGTCTCACACCTACCAGTACAGGGTATTAAACCCCTGACTGGCTATGCATTGGTATCATTTGTTTATGCAGTTATTGGATGCGCCACATAGCTTACATGTTGAGGAGCTCTCCAAATGTATATGTGATGGTGAATGACATCTGCATGTGATATGGTAGCAATTCGGTAGGTGTAGTACACATGCCTGTCTGCATGAACAGGTGTCAGCATCAACACAGCCACACTCTCTCAGGGATCCACACACATTGACACACTGGCAGGGTCAGGAATACACCTCCTCACTAGTTTGCCACAATACAGTATTGTGCAGGTATCCCATGCACCACAGAGGTTATTCGGAGGTTATATGGGCAAAGGGTATGTAGAGGTGTCTGACATCAGACAGCATGCTTCAGTATGCCAATGGGGGTTGTAGTGAGTGTGAATGTAGTCAAAAGCATCACACACCACACACAGAGACAGAGAGTGCCAGTACTGATGCATGGGTGCATTGCTTCACGGGTGTGTAGTGGTTGACTGTGCCAGAAGGCTATACAAGGCTAGGTGATGGGTATACCTTGGCACCATGCCACATGACAATGGTCTGCAGTGTGGCTCAGGGGTGTAGTGTCTGGATTGGTCCACAAAGGTGGGTATTGTATTCACCATCCAGTCACCTGGCTAACTATTTTGTGTGGCCATTGCTGTGCATTGCTTGCTATGTATATGTTCTTTAGTTCATGACTTGGAAGGTGTCTGGGATGTGCACACATCCCACATGCATGTACAGTGATATGTTGAACTGTACCTGGGGTGTCTGGCCCATGTTGTGTACACAGATTGTTATCATCAGATGTGCCAGTCCTGGCCTCATGTGGTGGGAACAGGTAATGGGCAGCAGGTTGACCCTGCACCAACATTGATAGCATGATACAGGTATTCCCTGTGGTCAGTAGCAACTGTCCATACAGGGCATGTGTTTAAGACATGGTATGTCCTTTGTGGGTCACACTTGATGGCACCACAAGTGTTGCAGGTGTCCAGTGGGGAACATAGTGAAGGCGTACTGTCTGCATGTACGTGCCTATTGTACTGATGGACAGGCTGCCCTGCCTCTGTAGTCCACTGCAATCACACCGTGGTTACTATCTGTGGGCAATATGCAGGGTACTACCACCATACTGGTTGTTGCCTAGGCAAGTTTGTTTGTGTATGAGACATGGGTTGAGAGTGTTCTCTGGGTAATACAAGGGTTGCTAACTTTGTTCACCAGGCCTTGATGTCACATGTAGGGGTATGGATTGGTACCCTAGCCGCTCAGCTATTTCACATTGGAAATCTTGTAAGGTGAACATTGTGACATATAATAGGGCCACCATATAAGAAATTTGCAAAACCCACTCCACAAGTCCACTTGTTACGTACTCATGGCCACGGCCACCTCTAAACAGGATACAAATGACAAACACACACACACACACACACACACACACACACACACACACACACACACACACACACACACACACACACACACCTGTCATGACTGGGATTAGAACTCCTACCTAACTAGTTTATTACACTACAGCACTACGCAGTTATAGGATGTGCCACAGAGATTAATGGTGTACTCTTTCTCCAAAGGTGTATTTCACAGTGAATGACATCAGCAGCCTTGTAGGGCATTTGATCTGTAGTGAGTGTGACTAGCCTAAAAAACATTGCACCCTATACAGACATTGAAACACACACAGAAACATCCACACTTCCCATGTGTGGGAATAGAACCCTTGCTAGAGTACTCTATCACACTACAGCATTACGCAGTTATAGGACGCACCACAGAGATTACTGGGCTGCTCCTTTCCCAAAGGTGTACTTCACAGTGAATGACATCAGCAGCCTTGCCAAAGTAAGACATTTGAATTGTAGTGAACTTGACTAGCCTAAAAAGCATTGCTACCTACACAGAGACACACACAGTTGCCATGTCTGAGATTAGATCTCCTACCTAGCTAGTTTATCGCATTGCAGCATTACACAGTTGTGCCACTGAGATTACTGGGCTACACCTTTCCCAAAGGTGTATTTCACAGTGATTGGCATCAGCAGCCTTGCCAAAGTAGGATATTTGAATTCTAGGGAGCGTGACTAGCCTAAAAAGGCATTGCTCTTTACACAGACAGAGACACACACTCAGTTGCCATGTCTGGAATTAGAACTCCTACCTAACTAGTTTATCACGCTACAGCATTACGCAGTCATAGGACACGCCACAGATTACTGGGCTACTCTATTCCCAAAGGTATATTTCAAAGTGGATGACATTAGCAGGCTTGTCATAGTATGGCTATGGGGAGGGCATTGTGTGCGCATGAGCCATAACACATTAATCTAGAGGTTGACACACCACATGCAGGGTTATATACTGCAGGTATGTGTATACAACTGCTAGATGCCTACTGCCTTGTACAGTCATGTTGCACAGCTAGCACTTGCACCACATAGTCTGCAATGCTGATGGATACCAGTGGCTAGTTTCTACAGTGAGTGACATTTACACATGTGGTTGTAGCCATTTGTCTGTGTGCTGGGTGGGACAGGCCTCATGGTGGATGGCTCTTTGTCACAGTCACTCTCTATCACCCATCTATGTATGTCTACTTTTGGCTTATTATAGTGTGCTGTTCTTGGGTATATGCCTGTATTCCTATCCAATGTGTGTGCAAAGCATGACTGGTGCATACTGAGGAGTGTATGCATTAAAATCCGCAACTGTCAGATATGTGTGGTCCACTGTTGTTTGCAGACATGGTGTGTGAGCATGCCCAGTATTACCTTTTGGTATGTTGTTGTCTGACATTGCCTTAATTTCTTTAAGTGTGTGAGCATGCCCAGTATGACCTTCTGTATTGACTGTGTGGATCCATTCCAGGTAGTGTGTACTCCAGTGCAGACCTTTGTGTTGTACACCTAGGTAGCAAACTGTTTCTGCAGGGTATCCATAGATCATTTGGCAATATGGGGACAAACTGTGCAAGGGATAGTGTGTACTGTATGTGACTGTGTCTGCGCTGCTTCTGCTACATGGTACTGGTGTTAGCAGAGATATTCAGACATATGTACTGTTATACACTGTGATGTTTTATGTCCTCAAGTACTGCCAGGTGGACATTCTTGCTCACAGTGATGTCCTGGGGAACAAGGGTGACTGCAACTGTGTCTGGTATTGTGGGTAGATGCCTACATATTCATGGTAAGTTATGCCATTCTGGAAGGGGAGCTGCAGACACTTGCTGCTGCGTCCGTGTATCTGGTTCAGCACCTTGGTACAGTGCTGGCAGAGGATCCCATACTTGTACATCCATCAACATGACAGTATGGCCTTATCTTGCTGTGGCAATACCTCACAGTTGTACAGATTCACACAGGTTACCCAGAGGCAGGGGCCATGAGTCAGGACATTACCCCTATTGTGGTGTATGGCAGATTTGTAGTCACCCATTTATGCATTTGCAGCCAGGGATAGTGTGTGTACACAGCTGTGTGTTGGACCTTGCACATTCTATGCTGCCCATGCTCCCAAACCCCCCTCTATTATTCTATCCTCTGCCATACATTATGCATACATTCTCTGATACTTTCCCTAAGGTTATCACCTCATCACAGCTGTGTTTTGGTGTTGGTCCACAGTTCATGCAGTGGGACATGGTGGACATGTTACTGTAGTTTGTCCACATGGTTTTGCATATGGCTTATGTGGAGTGTGTTATGTTGTTATTTGGGTGTCCATGACATAACATACATTGGCAGTACGTGTGAGACACAGGCCTTTGGTAGAGGCCTGTAGGCCATTTGATGGTGATGCGGGCCAGCTGTGGCAGGCCGTTGCATTCTGTCAGTCCTACAGTCTCAGACCACCATACAGTATATTCCCTTGGGGTGACAGGGTAATTGTGCTAGGTGTTCATGCCGATACTCTCTATCAGTCCTGATCAGGTGGTGTGGATGCTGGCAGGGTGCTACCTACAGCTAGGGACACACCTGCATGGGACACCTGCACTGTACTGCATGCTGCATTTCTTTGCTATTGCCATATACAGGTGTGGTTATATTGTACCCATTCCCAACAGCAGGGATACGACCAGAGAGGTACCTGTGGGTGGTATTTGGGCGAGGTGGGTGCATGTGTACTGTGGACACTACTTGCATCCAATGCACAGATATGCATTGGGCATTCCAGTTATGCTGGCGTGTGCAGGTACATTGGCTGTTTCTCAATATATCAGTCCTACTACCTTTGTGATCTGCCAGTGTTTTGGCAGACAAAACTGGTATTCCCTACTACAGACCCAGATAATGTGATGCATACCTGTATGTACAATTCCAAGGGTGTGTCCATTTCACAGTTACACATTATATACTGTATGTCTGGGGTACTTTCCCCTGTGTACTGCTTGTATATCTAGCCCAACAGCCATGCCATGTCAATCTTTCAGATGGTGACACATATTACCACCATAAATTTACAGTGGCTTACTGCTAGCATGTGTTATACTGGTGGGGATTGTCTTTGGCACTGCAGTTGTGAGGATTTGGCCCTGTCATCAGCAGTAGTGGGCAATGGCCACCAGGTCATACCTCAACATGCATACAAACTGACCACTCTCACACAATATGGAACATACACCAAGCTAACACACACATACCTGCATATTGTGCAAATGCTACAATCTATCCTGCTACCTTGGCCACCTCTTGGGCATCTGTGTTCCACTGGTATTATACCTACACATACATGTTAATACATTTTTACATGGGATTGGGGGGGCACGCCTGACTGTTGCTACATGTGTACATAGGATATGGGGGAGGGGCACACCTGACTGTTTCTACATTGCTACACAGGATTGAGGGGGCACACCTGACTGTTACTACATTTCTACATAGGATTGAGGGGGCACACCTGACTGTTTCAACATGTGTACATCGGATTGGGGGGGGGGGCTTACCAGACAAGTACTACATTTCTATATAGGATGGACAGGGCACAACATGTGTAAGTAGTGTTGGGGGGCACACCTGACTGTTTCTACATTTCTACATAGGACTGGGGGAGGGGGGCACACCTGACTGTTATTACATTTCTACACAGGAGTGGGGGGCACACCTGACTTTTTCTACATTTTTACACAGGATTGGGGGGCACACCTGACTGTTTCTACATGCCTACATGGGATTGGGGGGCACACCTGACTTTTACTACTGTCTAAATAGGATATGGGGGGGCACACCTGACTGTTTCTACATTGCTACACAGGATTGGGGGTGGGGCACACCTGACTGTTACTACATGTCTACATAGGATTGGGGGGGGTCACACCTGACTGTTACTACATGTCTAAGTAGGGTTGTGGGGCACACCAGACTGTTTCTACATTTCTACACAGGATTGGGGAGGGGGCACACCTGACTGTTACCACATTTCTACACAGGAGTGGGGGGCACACCTGACTATTTCTACATTTCTACACAGGTTGGAGGGGCACACCTGACTGTTTCTACATTTCTACATACGATTGGGGGGGCACACCTGACTGTTACTACATTGCTACATAGGATTAGGGGGGCACACCTGACTGTTACTACTGTCTACATAGAATATGGGGGGGGGCAAACCTGACTGTTTATACATTGCTACACAGGATTGGGGGTGGGGCACACCTGACTGTTACTACATGTCTACATAGGATTGGGGGGGGGCATCTGACTGTTACTACATGTCTATATAGGTGTGTGCCTCATTATGGAGTTCTGACTGTTTCTACATTACTACACAGGATTGGGGGGGGGGCACACCTGACACTTGTACACATTTTCTATGACTGTACTGGTATGTCAGGTACTCCATTTCATTCTGTTTCCTAACCTATTATGCTGACTAGAGGCATGTCAGTGTACTACAGGTCTTACGTTTGATTGACTTGCATATTAGTTTCTGACTTCCTACCCTTCAGAACTAACATCCCACTGCTTGACCTGATGTAGTCTGTCTGTGTAGGCTTGGGGGGGGGTTACCCATAGGCATCACTCAGTGGCCTTGGCACAGCCTTTGTTTGTGTTTGTCTACACCTGTCCTGCTGGCTGTGACTGTTGTTGGGTATGTGATCCTCCCTGACTGGCAGGTGTGTGTCATATGGACACACATGTGGCCCAGCACATTTCCTGCAGTGGGTTTTGTCACCATGTATAGTACTGGCTACTATGGTGACACCTGTATTTGTTACAGATCTCATGTTGCCACTATAGGTGTCTACTATCTGCTGGCATCTCATTTAGCCACCCAATTCCCTTGCATGCTCACATCCATACCATAGATACAGGTTACAGTACATACTACAACATTCGGCAATTGGTAAGTTGAGTAACTTACCTTATGGGTGTGCCAGTACTGAGGGTGGTGCTGATGGATTGCCTATGTCAGATGCACATAGTACACTCCCTACACATGGTTTAGCACAGGTAGTGTCATGTTTGGCATCCCTTTTACTGTATGTGCGAGTCAGAGAGAGGTGTCATTCCCTGGGTCCCTCCTGTGTCAGTGTACATGCTATACGTTGCCTCTTTACCAAGGCCAGGGCATACTGGGCACTCCTCTTTTTGCCTATTGGGGCAGGCCCAGGTTGTTCCTCCTCCAAGTCACTCTGTGCCTGTGCAGGTCTTGGTAATGGTGGGGGGTTCTGCAGCTGTTTCCGCAGGATCATATTGTGTAGCATGGCACATATGATGATGATGTGAGTACATGTAGCTGGTGAGTACTGCAAGGCTCCACCGGATGTGTCCAGGTGCCACAACCATAATTTGAGCATCCCAAACACATGTTCTATTATAATTCTGGTCTGTGCATGTGCCTCATTATGGAGTTCTTGTTTGGGTGTATGCATTTCTGGTGGGTGTCATCAGCCACGGCTCCAGTGCGTAACCAGCATCCCCCACTAGGTGACTGTAAGGGACGTTCCCACTGGCAAATCTCTGGTACAGCTGCATCAGATGCCAGATGTGGGAATAGTGAAATCTTCCAGGGCAGCCAGCACATGCATTCATTATTATGCCCTGGGCATCACACATGACCTGGCAGTTGATGGAGGGGAAGCCCTTGCGGTTGATGTAGACCCTACCCTACTCACCGGGTGGTGCTTTGATGTGTATGTGCTTGCAGTCTATAGCACCCACTACCTCAGGGTATTCTGCTATTTGGTGGAACAGATGCATATTTCTGGCCAACGCCTCATGAGTGTTGGGGAAATATACGTGCTTACAGGCATGTGCTGACATGGCATCCAGGAACTGGTGGAGTACGCTGGATGCTGATGCCTGTGAGATCCCCATGATATCCCCAGTTGGCCTTTAGAAGGTACCTGTAGCTAGTATTCTTAGGCCTACACATACCTTGGTATCCACTGGGATGGGCACCCCTCTGTTAGTTCTGTGTATCAGGTATGGACGACACAGCTCAACAATTTGCTGTAGGAAGTCCCTGTCCACCCTATAGTGCTCCACTATCTCCAGCTCATGTAGCCCCTGGTAGGTTACCCTGGGTCTGTACACTCTTCTCCGTCTCCTCACTGTGGGTTGGATGACAGCATTCACATCCTAACCACACTCAGCCTCTTCCATATGTTGTTGTATGATAGCTATTGCAGCCCCTATCATTTTGTTGTTTTGTTTTTTAAAAGTTCCCCACTTGTATACACAGGTGGTGTAGAGTATGTGGGAAAAAACAGAGGGAAAAGTGTTTGCATAGTTTATAGTAGTGTTCTGGGCAGGGCTGGTCTGCTGCCTGTGTAATTGGCTGATTCTCATACATTTCACCTGCTATCTATGCTAGTTCTCCTAGATTACCTTCCTACTGCTGTTTTCACATCCCGTTGCCTTCCTCTTTAAGCCCGGGGGTGCGCCGTGCAAACAGAGTGCTCAAATGTGCACAGAGCTGCTATTTCCTGGTTTACTTTATTTTTTCCTTTAAAACCCGGTACGTGGCGCGCACACCCGCTTAGGCAATGTAAAAAGCGCTAGGCAGCCTCAGACACACCGCCTTGCGTAGCTCTGCTAAGCTAAGGGTAAACCTGCGCCACAGGGCTCCAGTCCACTTACAGTATGCCTAACACACACCCCTATGATGTCAGCTAACCCCTAGGCTTGCACCAAGCTACTCCTGCTCTTACACTGTTGGGTGCTGACTAGCATGCAGGGAAAATCAGAGATTCAGTATCATTCCCCTCATTTGCATAGGATTGCCTGCTGATGCATAGTTACAGGTCCAACACTGAGCCTCCCCCCTTAGCAACCACTATTCACTGGCCATGTTGTATTCTGCCTGCCATTTAGTATAATGGCAAAATAGTGATTTTGGTTAGAATGCTTATTTTATTTTTTTTCTTATTTTTCTGCCCGATCCCGTTTGCGCTGCCGCTGCCCTATGCTTAAACAGTTGAGATCGGCTAAAAAAATATGAAAGTTGATTTTTGTATTTTTGCAACTGTTTTCCATGACAATGGTCTTATAGTTGGCCATTGGCATGCTTTCTACATAATATCTACCACTTATTTGGAGCTGTCCTGGCTTCGTTTTGTAGTTTGCAGAAATGTACTCCGTTACTGGCGGAGTACATTTCTGCTAATTACACTAGTCCTGTACGGCTGGTTCCCAGCTTCCTGGATTTCAAATTCACCTCATTTGCATGGATTTCTCCTGCAAATGGGATAATTTGCATACAGGGGCTGAGTCTGTGGAGGACTAGTGCAGGAGCGCTCGTGCACGTCCCTACAGGTTGTTCCTGGATCGCACGGCAGACATATTGCCTGCTGGAGCTCTTGCACTAGTTCTGCACACTGTGCAGGGCTTGCTGAATCTGAGGGAAAGTCTTAATCTGATGATGAGCATGTGCAGGATCAGGATTGGTTAAGATGTTGTTTAACTAGTGGTTTAAAACTATTGAGTTTGTCAGAGAGTTTTATTTGTGTAGGGATACTATTCCAGAGTTTAGCAATGTACTGGGAGTAGAGCAAGACTCCTGCAACATTATTTGACTTATGTGTGAGCAGTAAGAATTTGTTAGTAGAACGGATATCTCTTACTGGACAGTAAGTCAGTAATAAGTTATGTAGTGAAGGGTGTTTTTCTGGATGATGAATAGGTTTGTGTGCTGTAGTTAGTTGTGAACATGTTAGGTAGTTGTACAGTTCAAGCCAGTTTCATTGCTTTAAGCTATGACAATGGTGGGTCCTATGAGGGAGATCGGTGGCAAATTTAGCTATTTTATTGTAGCAGAAGGCAAGTTTTTTCTTTGAGTATCATTTAAATTAGTCAGGATAGCAGCAGTGTATAAGAGAGTTAGTTATAAAAAGGTGGTGACTAGACTTTTTCTTGCAGTATCTGTAATGAATACATTGATCGTATAGAAGGAGCCTAGTTTCTGTTGTATAGATTTAATGGTGTGCAGTATATGCTGGTCATATCTGATAATGGCATCTATTATAATGCTTAGAAATTTACTGAAAGTTACAGTTTCAATGACAGTATTATTTGTTGAGTTATGGTAAAAGATATGCTTTTGATTTTGGCAACTTTTTGAGGTAAAAAGCAGTAACTTAGTTTACTTGTGGTTGAGTAGGAGGTTTGATTCTTTGAGACAGGTTTGTACAGAGGAGAAAGATTTTTGAGTAATGTCTTACAGTTTCTTTATTATTGAGGCCACACATGTTAATGTTGAGTCATCTGCATGCTAAACTAAACTAGAATGGTGAGTGAAGGTGTGGAGGTTATTAATAAATATATTAAATAGGAGAGGACACAGGATAGAGCCCTGAGGGACACCTGTAGTAACTGGTTGAAAAGATGAGTAGGTTTATTACCATTTATTGTTGCCTTCCAGATGGGTAACTGAGAAACCATGACAATGAGCATTGTGAACATCCTGTTGAGGAGAGCCGAATGAGCAATTGCTGGTGTGAGGCAGTATCAAATACCGTTGACAAGTCTAAAACCATGGTGACCATAGTGGACACAAGCAGACCATGGTTTCTGTGCTGGTTTGTTATACTGGTAAAATGTAGTAGAACAGTAGTGGTGCTGTGCTGCGGCCTAAAGCTGTGTTGTGTTTCTGAGAGCTGGTTATTTGAGGTTAGGTATTGCATAAGGTACACATGGATACATTTCTCTAATGTTTTGGAGAGGAGGGGAAAGAATAGCTATCGGTCTGTAGTTATTAAACTCTGCAGACGTGCCGCCTTTCTGCAGTGATATGATGCAGGACTTTTTCCCACAGTGATGGGATGTATCTTTCTGCTATGGATGTATTAATTAGTATTGACACAGGGAAGGCTATGAATCCTGCGGCTATTTTTAGGTAGTCTGATGGTAGTTGGTCTACAGCTACGGGAGTAATTTTTAGTTGAAGGAGTAAGTTCATTATGCTTTTACAAGGAAGAGTGGACAAATATTGCCAAGTCAAGATGTGCCATGCTGATAGACTCCTACCCAAGAAGACTGAATGCTGCAATTAAATCAAAAGGTGCATCAACAAAGTATTAGTTTAAGGGTGTGCACACTTATGCAACCTGCTTATTGTACATTTTTTATTTTTTAAAATTTTTCCCCGAACAGATTTGTTTGTTTTTCAATTGAATTGTACAGGTGATCACATTAAAGGTGGGAAAAGTTTTGAAATGATTTATTGTGGTCTTATTTTTTATATCACAAAAACCTGGCATTTTAATATTATATCCACTGTATATACAAAGAGAGTGAGTGAGAGAGAGAGAGAGAGAGAGAGAGAGAGAGATCAAATAAAACATTTACAAGTAACAATGCAAATTCAACAGATGTTTTCTATGTGGTTACACCGTCTGTATGCATTGTGTAAATATATTTGCTGTCCAAGTATTACCATGACTGCCTGTACAGTTTTACTTGTTACAACAGTCTTAGTAAGCATCTTCATACTGCAGGAACATGTGCTTGGACTGTGTATTATGTTAGAAACTAAAACTGTGGTCTGTAGTACATTTACAGATAAACACTCACATGTTAAGTATGATATGGAAAACTCCATTTTTCATTTAACTTATTGAGCTGAGGTTACAGCTGAAAAACATATTGCAGTATACATAACTATGAATACTAGAAAGAATAACTTTTTTCGTATCCCAAATTAAATTCTTCCAAAATGTATTTATTTATTTATTAATTTAGTATCTGTTAACCAGTATGCGGACTGATCCAGAGACCCTTTTCAGCCAAGACCTGGGCTCGGAGGCAATAAACAGTGCAAGTAAATGAGTTATACACTTCAAATACAACAGAGTTTATGGTTTACATAGTTACAAAAATTTAGAAAGCTGATATAGAGTTATTACAGTTTTCATAAAGTGGAATGTTAAACGTTTCTTAACATTTCTAATAAAGTAGCAGGTTTACATTAGGTTTTAAAATTTTATATGAGTCACAATACAGTTTGGCTACATAAAATTACTGCTTAAAGGTTTAAAACTGAAACCTCTTTCCCATGCTTAACGTTACAAGGGTCACTTTATCTAACAGTATAGTATTGTCGAGGAAAGTGCTTGTCTATTTTTTGGTGTTGTTACCATTATGTTACTATTATGTTCACATTTTCAATGTGCATTACTGTCCTTATTTTATTTTGTCCATAGACTGTGACATGCAGCTTTGAATATCATAAAATTCTTGTCATACTGCTGTAGACATTAAGAGTACATTACATTTAGGCTGTATTACTATGTTTTATGGTTGCGGAAACACATGCTGTGATTGCTTATTTATTTATTGACATTTGATTACTGGGAAAGTCAGATAGAAGCCTATTTTCAGCAGAGGATTGGGGAGAAAAGCTCCAGGTTATTACAAAATATTTTAAGAATAATAATTTTACAATCTTCAAAAAATAAAACAAAAACATTTGCAGTTTAAATAAATATAACAAATTAGACATTATGTAAAAATCATTGGTTAAGGATTGATATAAGGTATTTGACAACCATTTAATATTTAGAGAAATTTTAGACAGTTTGTAGAGAAATTAAAGGTAAGTTAGTCTAATACAAATAGAATTGCAATATGAAGTGAGGGGAAAAAGAGGTTTGCAGTCTATTAAGAGAGAAAGTCAGGGAAGAGAAATAGATAGCAGTAAGGATGCAAGAGAAGAAAGGAGAGTGAGGAGGTATAAAGAATGAAAAGGTATCTGTTTACATTTAGGAATACACTTTATCTTGGTTTTGAGCAAGAACAGAGCCAGATTTTAGCTAGGAAGTCTTTCAGAGGGGTTTTAAAAGATGGGAGGGAGGGAATAGACCTGATGGATACACGTAAGGAGTTCCACACCTTAGCAACTCATATGAGTGCAGACAATGCCCAGCAGATTTGCTTGGTTTGTATACAGACAGGAGATTTTGGTCACTGGATCACAATAACTGACTGGGAACATAGTTTTTGTATGTCTGTTTTTTAGTGTTGGACAGGCAGATGGATGCTTGTTAATATCTATCTATCTATCTATCTATCTATCTATCTATCTATCTATCTATCTATCTATCTAATATGTTTGTGTGTTTATGAATGGATGATATACAAGTTGTCAAAAAGGCAATTTATTGAATGGAAAGAAATCTGGTTCATCCGAGCAAAAATCAGCATATTGCATGCGCCATTTTTTTCTGTGTGGGTTCACAGTACAGTGAGGGTCAGGGAATTTGTCCTTTGTTCACTGTAGTGTAATATTGAAGTTGGTATATATAATTGGCAGGGGTGTGAGGGATGCAGGGGGGTTGTCTTTCTGCAAAAAGAAGATGTTTATTTACTTAGTTTTGGTTTCGATAAGTTGGTGACTGAGTATTTGTGCTCCATCAGTTGGATTTCAATAGTTTGTCTTTTTGATGAATGGACATGTTCCTATATATATATATATATATATATATATATATATATAATGTATGCATATATATGTATGTGAAAACAGGCATATGTTTTAAGTTCTGCTTTCTTTTCTGCCACAACTTGAAGCTTAATGACTTGTGAATGCAAGAAATGTTGGCCAAGGCAGGGCAATAGGGAATTCTCCTATTCTGTTATTATTAATGCTGGGCAAAGCTTGACACTAGGATATTCTTCAATTTGTTTTTATTAATTTCTTTAAGGGAGACATGAAGAAAGACGAAGAATGAGAAGATACATAATAAACACTGGAATATATTATACACCTGCAAAATAAGGATATGTTGACATAGAAATAAATAGGAGACTAGAAGTACTAGAAGAAAAATATAAAAGATGTGCAATTTTATAAAGTAATTGTTACATTTTATGTGAGTTTTTATAACAACTCCAACATTTCTACTGACAGATGGGACCTTGGTTTATCACCTGACTTGAAGTGTGGTATCTAAACAATTCATCAATCCTCTGTCCCATGCTGTCTGACCTGGTCCTTATAGGAATATGAATCCAAGCACCTGGAGTGGGTATGCACCTTACAGACTTTGATGTTCTGTTGCTAAAGGCAGGTGTACTACCTACTGAGAGATTAATGCAAACAACCTTCCTTTGTATGCAGTACAAGTAGATAAAACAAATGTTACTGAACCGGGACAACATCTTCAAAACTGCAAAAGATATGTGAATTGAATTAAATAAGTCAGAATTTTAATATGAGTTTGAGTGACCTAGGTGAACAGTATGATGGAACTATATTCATGGTAAATTCTGGGATTTCATGAATGTGATATGTCAGGTAAACTCAATGATGCAGTCTGATAATATCCACTGAATATTGTTGCTTTTCTGCTTTGGCTTTACGTGTGACTTAGCCATAAAAATGTAAAGGCCAAGTCAAGCAGAAAAAAAAAGATATTCTTCATGTAAATCATGTCCTGCAACAATAAAGTATAGAAATACTACTAGTAAATTATGAGTAATACAATTAAAAGTTAGAATACTCATGTAAAAATGTAATTAAAATTGAGTATTCTAACGTTTAATTAAAGGTTAGAATACCTGTTGTGTAAAAAAGTAAACATATGAATACTCATAGTGTAGCAATGTAGTTTTAAGTTAAAATACTCATAACTAACTTGTTAACTTATAGCAAAATAATATTCTGTTCATTTATAAGCATTACCGAGAAAAAATGCCACTTAAAATGTTGAATCTTCTCTCAGCTATCATTTGTTTATCTATGAACCAGGCCATAAAATGACACATCATTGGGATACAACAGTATTAGAAACTAGTCTCAGCTACTGCATCTACACATGCAGGTATAAAATTGACAGCATGCTCTTACACCCACCAAGTTACCTTTTATATTTCTTAACCAGTAAGCTCATAGAACTCAAGTGCCCCTTTTCAAGGATGATCCAGGTGCACTGTCTAATTAAATGACTTGTTCAAAGCTGCCCAAATGCTAACTGAGGGAATCAAACCCTGGATTCAGGAAGCAGCTCATGAACAGCTCATTACCTTAATCTTCTGCACTGACATTAAAACTTTCTTCTCTAAAATATACAGTATTTTTTCTAATTTGCATAATGTTTTCAAAAACAAGAAATTGTACAGACGGATACTCTAGATATAACTTATAGATGCCATCCTGTTGCCATCTGTGATTTTGTTTTTGCCACCTGTGATGTTTTGAGCTAAAAATGAATTATGTTTAAACAGGATTAAATAGCAACAGAGCTGTTTACTGTTTTATTTGGTTTATCCAGTAAAATAATGGAATATATCAGAGAACCGTTAATGTCTGACAAGCTAATGGAGTGGTTAGCATTGTTGCCTCACATCAACAGGTGCTCTGGTTCGATTATTGCCTAGGGTATCTTCGGTGTGGAGTCTGCATGTCCTCCCTCCAATCATGTGGGTTTCCTGTCACATTCTAAAGACATGCATCTGGAGCATTTCTCCCTGGGTCTTTGCTGAAAATGGTCTCTGTCCCAGTCGAAGTTTTCCAGTAAACAAATGTTAAAGAAAAGCTTTCTTTTTGTTACCTTCTAATGGGAATGCCAAATAAAATGCCACTTGATTTAATGGGTGAATCAATAATCATTAGCTGAGGGACTAACAATCCGGCTAACAAATATTAATTGAACAATAAGTCATAAAACAACACATCATTTATATATTGCCTGTTATTCATCCACTTTGGGGTGTAGTTTTAATCAAGTAATGAATACAAATGACTGCCAAGCTTTCCTTTATCTAGCATACTAGCTGGGTACCTTTTCTGCTATTAAGTACAACATTTCAGACAATAATAAATGAAAGTGACCTGCTGGTAGTAACCTTCACAGCCATTTTTCAGATGGTCAGAAAGTAGCCTTTTACAGTGAGTGGTGGATCAAAAACATAATTATGTAGTAATAATCTGCAGACAAATATGAGTGGTAGGTGTACATATCTGGAACCCAAAGGTGTGTTCACTAATTAATAATCTAGCAGAGCATTACAGAAACACAGTTAGACTGGGGTTTGTAAGTTACAAATTAATGCTTTGTTACATACTTCTAAATATATTTCTTCCTTATAGTCTGCTTCTCTATATCTAACTGAGTGCAAACTGGTTAAGATTCTACCTGGTCAAGTTTACTTTACTTATGTTGAAGTTCTCAGTTAACATTTTCACTACAAAATCACTGACTTTGCCTAGTTATGCATTTGTTTTCACAGATTTCTATTTTCTTTGTCTTGGTACAACCATAGTGTTGGTGAGTTTGGAGGGTTTTGTGTGTGTGTGTGTGTGTGTGTGTGTGTGTGTGTGTGTGTGTGTGTGTGTGTGTGTGTGTGTGTGTGTATGTGTTGGGGGGGTGTCTCTTTTCTTGAAAAAAAAATACATTTATTTTTTCATTAGGCTGAATTCCAGACCTCTTGCACTCATTGACATGGTCCATCAACCAATTCTTATATGACAAGTTATAGTGGAAATCTTACAGTTTATAGAAATTAACTGTAGAAATATGGTTAACTAATGAATTATCCAATGAGATGGCATTTTTCTACAAACTGTACTTAAAAATATGTTTAGTGTGAAGCTCAGAAAACAGCCACATAAAAAGTGGAAACAGTGCTCGTGCAATATAATCAAACAGCCACAGAAAAACTGAAAACAGAGTACTTATGCAATATAATCAAACAGCTACAGAAAAAGTGAAAACAGAGTACTTTATAATCAAACATAGGATCATGGGATCATAAGAAGTTACTAGACTAATGGCCATAGGGCCCTTACAAGCCTAGCCAAGTTATATCCTTATTTCCATGATCAGCACCTAATGCCCGTGTCCAAGAGTACAGTTTACAATAACCTTTAAGAATCCAGCCTTAAATGTACTATTTGAAAATTATGTTGAGCTCTGCTTACTGGAGCTGACTTGCTGTGGGATTTGAAGTGTTCTTAAGACACTCAGTCTTGCTGGCTGGATTCTGCTAAAATTCAAAGTCTGGTTATATTTGCATTCACAGTCTGTTGCATACAGAAACTTGCAGAATATACACTGATGAGAGAATATACTTTGCAGCATCAACTTTAGAGCAATAACAAATAACTTTTTATAATAAACCAAACGTACTAACGTTGCAGCTTAAAAGTACTGTTCCAACTTTACTTCTCATATAGTACAGATGATGTGAGAGATATAACATTTACCTCAGGACAAATGAGTCCCTACCATACCTCTAACATAACTGGATTTATACAGCTCTTTATATACACTTTTAGTCATGCATAAACATATACATTTCCTCTTGATATTCTATTTTGGAGAATTGCTCATCCTGTAGAAACAATACTAAGCTTCCTTGTTTAACAATGTCTTGTAAGAGACCAGCTTTTCTGACAGTGTGAACATCCTGTATTCTATTTGGATCTTTGTACAAGAACATCTGTTGTTTTGCCAATGCTGATAACAGTGTCCTGTTGTCCATGCAGAAAAACATGTTTTTGAGGAAACACATTGTTCTGACAGTGTGAACATCCTGTATTCTATTTGGATCTTTGTATAAGGACATTTGTTCTTGTGCCAATGCTGATAAACATGTCCTGTTTTCCATGCAGAAAAACATACTTTTGAGGAAACACATTGCCACAGTGTCATTGTCCATTCTTTAAAAGCAGATTTTGCATTTTTGCTCTTGCATACATCCTGTTTTTAAGTCTGTAAGGGAAAATGTCCATTCAGCAGGTTCCTTATTTACCAAGCCATGGTCATTTAGTATGACTGCTGATCACATATTACTAAACTCTGTTTCTGCATTTAAGCAAGCTTTTTCTTTCAGCATATTTACAACAGAATTAATTTCAGCCTTATATTAATAAAATCTAACAATTCCCTCTGTTTTTAAACATACTCAAAACATTTTATATAGAAAACACATTAAGAAACAAACCTATAGTCTTCTTTTGATACAAGTCAAAATGCAATTTTACATAGTTAATACAATGATATTAAGTATTACTACCAAAACTGAATGTATTTAAAACTGTTTCTTTTGCAGACCATTCTGTGAAAATATTTTATCAATTATGAGCTGTGTCTGCTTTAATGTTATATTTTTTTAACTTGATCAATTTATTCTTTTGCAATCACAGAATTTAATTTATGACTTAGAACTGTTCCATTAACTCTTTGCAACTGTTGAATTAACTGTAAGAGACAATAACTATGTGCTACTGCAAGCATTTATACACTGCTGAAAATATACAGTTTTAATGTCATTTTAACCATAACATTGTGGTCATGTCTTTGAACTGCCCATTAACATCTTGGTAAAGTACTGAACTGGGCTTAGATAATAAATATTTGAAAGCAATTATTTTACTGGGGTAAAACCAATGATATTACAACTTGACAAATTACTTTCAAACTTATTACAATGTATTCTGTACAGTATGTATTTACATAGACTGCTTGCTGTTCATGCATTTCAATCTAGTTGGTATCCTGGACCCATTGTTTTATTTATTTATTTTTTAAACATGGTTTTTTACACATATTCATTACTAGACATTAATTTAATTTGTACTGAATTCTTCTGCATTTGTACATACAAAGACTATCATTTGTACTGAAATTTTCTACATTTGTACATACAAAGACGATAAAGTACATTTAGTCTAATCTTACAGATTTAATAACATTAATATTAAGCAAAATCTTGGAAAATGTTTGTCTCTTTAGAAATATCTAGTGGAATTGATACCAAACCCATATGTCATTTTATTTTAAACTACATACTCAGCAATTAAAAATATTCATGCTTTTTTTATACCAACATTGTTTTGCCAAAAACATATTAAAATAGTGACCATTCTTGTTTAGTTTTTTACATGTCTTTACTTTCTCTTGTGTAGCTGTAATCAATTTTAAGCCATCTCTTGTTTTTTTAAACCATTTCTTGTATAGCTTTACAGTTTAATAGGTTGAAAATACAATTTAATACTAAACAATACAATAATAACCATTATGATAGCTATTAACAACTTGTGAAATATCTTATCCTGTCAGGTTTAATCCAGTTTACCAGTATTTTTAATACACTAATACCTGTTTTCCCCCATAAAAGAGTATTGTCAAGAAGGAATGAGATATTATTTTCTGCAGCTTTATTTCAGACCCTTGTTGTTTATTTTTTCTGTAGCTTTATTTAGCTTTATTTCAGACCCTTGTTGTTTATTTTTTATGTATACATTTATTTTATTAAATTATAGACTTTTGTCTGATTTGATATTTTTTTATAAAGCTTTTGCTGTTCACTACCACTAGTAGGCCTTTACACCCTCCTGCACGATTGATTTGAACTGTATGTATACTATAGCCCATTTGCTGGCTGTACTTGATGCATTTACTTGCAAACAGATTATCAGTGACATCTATGCACAATTGTGACATTTTATTACAATTACCAAATAGTGTTGCTTGTAAACATTTTATAAGTATGTTTTAATAACAATGATGCTTTAGAAAAACTCAAGCTACGTGGTTGGCAATCAGTCTTGTTGTTTATCTTATCTTTTCAACATTTCCTGTAACTATTCATCTAGTCTAGGAAGGTCAGAGCTCACATTTCATATTCTATAAACTATAGTAAATTTTTTTGGCATTTTTCCTTTAATTTGATTGTGATTTGCATAACTATGCATTTATACTACATTACAATTAGCTTACATGGATTTCAGTATTTTTTTATTTATCTATTTAACTGTCCTGCCATTAATTTTACAAAAACTGTTTGACAAATACCATCTGTGATTTTCTTTTTAAAATTTAGAACTTTAACTGTTTGGTGTTACTATACAATTATAAAAAAATTGTAAAAAAAACAAAATAGATATTAGCTTAACCAACACATGTTTATATTTATATTATTTGTATTTGCTGTTGTCTGCCTGTTATTCTTGTGTATTGTAACAGATGTATTTTAGATGAAAAGAACATACATGCATGTCTGTCTTGTATCTGTATATCTTTATACAAGCATGTCAGTCTTGTGACTTTAAATTTTTACTCTTATTAACTATTTTCATTTAATTTTTTATACACTAGAACAGTTTTGTTTACCTTTTGATTGTGCCAAGAATGGCAGTCATATCCTTTACTTTACTATAGTACTGATAGATGTCTTGCTTTAACTGAATGAAAGTAAAACATTTAAAAATTATTTGCCCCTACCATCCTAGCATGTATGCTTAACCATTTTCAAAACATAAACATATTATAAAATATATTTCTTTTGCACAGATTAACTGTGAATGTAGGAAGTTCCCAGTCTCTGTCAGTTCAGCTATTTTATTTTCTTTATCCTGCAACTGCTGTTGAATTTCCTGTAATGTTGCATGGTCTTTCTGACATTCTTTAGTAAGCTGTTCTGCTGAATTTGAAACTCCTATGCACTTTTGAAAAGATGTATGTATAACTTGGCTAAGCTTCCTGAACTCATTGTGTCTGCCTTTTAGAAGTTTATTACATTCTTTTGTAACAAAATGTACTAGGGGTTCTATCAGTAACTGATTTGACTCACATGTGGTGACAGGACATAACTGTTCAACATCTGAATATAATAGAAACACTTTACCCTTAGTTAATTCTTTATCATGAACAGATCTGTCTTTGCAGTCTATTTTTTTAGCAATATGATGCAATACTTTTTTATGGCATAATACACAAAATGCAGTTTTTGTTGAAGCACACAATAAACATTTGTCATATTCCACATGGTTTTCTTTGAGATACCAGTCAAATATTGTAATACATTTGCATAATGCCTTACTATCAACCTGCCCTAATAAGGTTTTACATTTACTAATGTGCTGTGTATACCAACATAGCAATTTACTAAAGTTTGGTTTACTCCTGCATGAATTATAAATAATATCCATACTAATAATATCCAAACTGTCTAATAATATACAAACTGTCTAAGAATATACAAACTGTCTTAAGAATATACAAACTGTTTAACATCATCCACACTAAATATGTGACACAGAAAAAAGTCTTACCAATTAGCAAGAAAACAGGTGATCAGGCTGCTGTTGCTGATGGCTAGAAATTTTTCAGAGTCACTTGAGAAGCTGGTGAAGTACAACAGGCAGCGGACTGCTGTACACGTGGATATTCACCTTTTCTTGAAGAATTTATGGCACTGCGACTTTCTTGAACTAGTCTCACTCCGGATTTTAGACGTCTAAAAAACTTTACTACTGCAAGCTGCATAAACTGGAATACTTCTGTTTAGGATTTACACATACGTACAAATGTTAGTTACTGCAATTTGACTGAAGTGACTCTCTGCAGGGCTTACCATCACTCCCCCTGTGTTTGAATGCAGATTGTAGGTTCAAATGCAGGCTAGCTTGCCATTGAAAAATTACATTGAACTGCTCTGCTTACTGGAGCTTACTTGCTGTGGGATTTGAAGTGTTCTTAAGACACTCAGTCTTGCTGGCTGGATTCTGCTAAAATTCAAAGTCTGGTTATATTTGCATTCACAGTCTGTTGCATACAGAAACTTGCAGAATATACACTGATGAGAGAATATACTTTGCAGCATCAACTTTAGAGCAATAACAAATAACTTTTTATAATAAACCAAACGTACTAACGTTGCAGCTTAAAAATACTGTTCCATCTTTACTTCTCATATAGTACAGACGATGTGAGAGATATAACATTTACCTCAGGACAAATGAGTCCCTACCATACCTCTAACATAACTGGATTTATACAGCCCTTTATATACACTTTTAGTCATGCATAAACATATACATTTCCTCTTGATATTCTATTTTGGAGAATTGCTCATCCTGTAGAAACAATACTAAGCTTCCTTGTTTAACAATGTCTTGTAAGAGACCAGCTTTTCTGACAGTGTGAACATCCTGTATTCTATTTGGATCTTTGTACAAGAACATCTGTTCTTTTGCCAATGCTGATAACAGTGTCCTGTTGTCCATGCAGAAAAACATGTTTTTGGGGAAACACATTGTTCTGACAGTGTGAACATCCTGTATTCTATTTGGATCTTTGTATAAGAACATTTGTTCTTGTGCCAATGCTGATAAACATGTCCTGTTTTCCATGCAGAAAAACATACTTTTGAGGAAACACATTGCCACAGTGTCATTGTCCATTCTTTAAAAGCAGATTTTGCATTTTTGCTCTTGCATACATCCTGTTTTTAAGTCTGTAAGGGAAAAATGTCCATTCAGCAGGTTCCTTATTTTCCAAGCCATGGTCATTTAGTATGACTGCTGATCACATATTACTAAACTCTGTTTCTGCATTTAAGCAAGCTTTTTCTTTCAGCATATTTACAACAGAATTAATTTCAGCCTTATATTAATAAAATCTAACACTATTCATGCAGACTTCCTTTGAAATATGCTTTTGCAATAATCTAATTAGACTATTGTATAGATTTTGGCCTCATATGTTTGGTCTGTTTTTGATAAAATTGCGTTTTTTTTTTCCTGGCAAATTAGTGCTAAATCATTAAAATCAAAGTTAGAAAATAATGACAGACATTTGAGTTTCAGACTTCATTTCCTTTGGAAAATTCATGCTAATGCAAAACCTGTTATTCTATCAACTTTCTAATTTTTAAGAGCAATATTTAAAATTTGTCCTTGTTTTTGGGCCTTTGACCCTCTTTCATTTATGGCTTTGTCCAGATTTCTTGCTCTAAGAAGTATGCCTGGGTATAGTCTATATTACCCATGATTTCTGATCTCACATTTTCCTGATCTCCCAGAGTTACCGAGTACTATATTAAATTTATGTGGTGAAGTAAAAATCTATTAGTTACAACTTCTCTGCCCTTTGATGCATCAAGCATTAAGCAGATCTGATGGGCAAGAAACACAACAGTGACTAGCATCCCTATCCCATTATCTCTGTGACCAATTAACAACTGAACATACATATGATTTATTTATTTATTAATTGATACAATATCATTTTGTTATTTAGGACCATCCTACCATACCGCTTAACCTTTTAGTACAAGAAATCTGGACAAAGACTAAAATAATGGGGGGAGGGGGAGCAAAGGCTCAAAAACAGGGACAGACTTTTAATATTGTTCTTATAAACTTAGAAAGTAGCTAGAATAATGGGATTTCTATTATCATACATTTTTCTGAAGGATATGAAGTATAAACTCAAATTAATGTCATTATTTATTGACTTCAATCTGCAGTGATTTTCCAGAAAAAAACACAAATTTTACAAGGAATAGGCCAAAAATATAAGGCAAAAATCTGGACAGTTGAGAGGCATTCATCTTGCTGACAGAAGGGCTCCTTTAAAAGAGAGACCAGGCAAGAAAATCTCAAAAGAGTACAAAGCCAGGGAAAATGTTAGAATAAATATTTGGCTTAAGAAACATGTATTTGGGAGGTAGTCAGCAAAAATATGTAACTGCAGATAACATCCTTAGGTCAGGATTGAACAGCAGATTGCATAGCAGAGATGCAGTAACATTAATCAGAGTAGCACCTCAGCAATAAAACATCATGCCGTGTGTACCTGGTCTAGCAATCTCATCACCCAGCAGACAATACCTGATCACCAGTTGCCTTCCCCACTCAACTGACTAACTAAAACTAACTAAAACTAACTAAAACTAACTAAAACTAAAGTTAGTTTTAGTTAAAACTAACTAAAACTAACTAAAACTAACTAAAACTAACTAAAACTAACTAAAACTAAAGTTAGTTTTAGTTAGTTTTAGTTAAAACTAACTAAAACTAACTAAAACTAACTAAAGTTAGTTTTAGTTAAAACTAACTAAAACTAACTAAAACTAAAGTTAGTTTTAGTTAGTTTTAGTTAAAACTAACTAAAACTAACTAAAACTAAAGTTAGTTTTAGTTAGTTTTAGTTAAAACTAACTAAAACTAACTAAAACTAACTAAAACTAAAGTTAGTTTTAGTTAGTTTTAGTTAGTTTTAACTAAAACTAACTAAAACTAACTAAAACTAACTAACTAAAACTAACTAACTAAAACTAACTAAAACTAACTAACTAAAACTAACTAACTAAAACTAACTAACTAACTAAAACTAACCTGACCCTGTCCTCCATCTTAGCTTATTACCAGCTACCAGTGAAAATGAACAAATAGATGCACAGGAATGAGGCTGCACTAATTTGTCCAGCTTGCTGTGCTGAGGCCAGTGGAAGGTGTCCTCATCCATGTATTGTTAAAAGCAGTAGGCTTTGAAAGATGACTTTTTTCAGTGTAATGACACTGTATCATTTTACATGAAGATACTGTTATCATTTTTTTAAATCTTCGAATCCCAGTAGAATAATATTTTATATCTGGGACTACAAAATTTAGGGTTCTAAGTCTTCTCTATGTTACAAGTTTGATATACAATCAGTAACAGAATATCAGTATGAGCATTCTGGAAACTGCTGCATGTTTTTTTTTATTTACTGTTGAAAAACATTGATAAAAACCTTAATTAACAGCTTTTTTTATTTTTGAATAGCAAAAGTTGCCTAATCTGCATTTCAGCTTATGTCAAAAAGCCATGTCTTTCAATGATCTCAGCAAAAAAAAAAATGCCATACAGGCCAGTGTGTGTCTGTGTGCATACATACATGTCTACAAGTATATGCCTGCGTCTGCACACATATGTATGCTTTATGTGGGGGTTACTTCATATATCAGTCATACTCCTGTCTGTCTCTAACCATTCAAAGTTCCAGTTATCTTATCACCTAACAAGCGGTGTCACTCTGCAATGATGTCATAATATTATACCACTTAGTGGTGAAGTAGCCCTATTTTAAACAGCCAGGCTGTATTATTTTTTATTGAAAGGATATGTTTTAATTTTATAGTTTAACTGTTTGCTCATTACCATATTGTTTGTCTTTGACATGACTGTGTCTATGCATATGTCATAAACTATTCTGAATAAAGCATGAAGTTTATAGCTCCTGTTTAGCAGTGGAAAAGGCTTTTATTTAGTTCTCACAAATTATTCACTAAACACCTGGTATGTGGTACAGTGAGCATTGTAGTATTCAATGGAAAAACATAACTTTATTCTTAAATGATAAATATAAATTGATGCACACACACACACACACACACACACACACACACACACACACACACACACACACACACACACACACACACACACACACACACTTATGCAGTTTGTGTCTAACAGTATATATTTGTAATGTAAATAACTGTGACTACCATGCCCTGGCCCAGCAATCAAGGAGCCTCAATCCTCACCACTAACACCAGGGAGGTCGTCTCCTAGAAGAGGAAAGGATAACTAATACACACAGTAAAGTACAATTTCCCTTAAGTGCACACAGAGATCACAGTCAGTCTGTGGCTGGTTGCTCCCTTGCTCTCCAGGTCCCCAATAAGACTCCCCACTGGCACAGCTATATGGTCCAGATCTCAGCCTAACTGGCAAGATAACCTCCAGTACCCTCTCTGTCCAACCAGTGCTTCGTGTCCCTGCCCAGGTAGCTGACACACACCCATACTTTAAGATAAGTATTTATACAACTTCACAGACACTCCTGTGAAAGGCTGACACAGATTCTCCAGCTGTGCCCCTTTACCCAGACTATACGGTAGTAATTACTGCCACCACCAGTTTAATATAATTATCAGCTACCCAAAGGCCCTTGAAAGGGTGTCCAATTATTATTGTGCAATACTATTATCCAATTGGTAATGTGACTTTTCAGTTTAAGGCTTATTAGAGTGGCCTATTACGTTAACCTCTATAAATATGCAATGTACTCCAGAGCCTACTTCTCTACACAAACCAGCCACAGGTAAAGGTTTTTAAAATATTTAATAATAAATAATTAAAACACAAGACAATACTACAACACAACAGAGATATCTAAGAGTTCAGAGATTACACAGACACTTAAAATAATTACAGTAGGACAGGTATGATGTCAAAGAAAAACACTTAATCTAACTTTCTAATCTTTAGCTAATCTTAAGAGAAAACACAGTGCTATAATCCTACTTACATACATAAAGCATAAGCAGTGCTGGGTTAGATGTCCAAAATCAAAATGCTTCTCAGTCTCTCATTCAACAATAGTTTTTAAACACTAACCAATAGCTCTGTAAGGCCCTCCCAAATTACATAATTTTGACACTTAGCCTGGAGTTCCCAGGCCACAAACTGCATTATTTAGCAAGCTAACACCTGCTCAGGAGACTACAACAATAAAAGGCATTTCACATATACACTCTAGCAGAAACCAGAGCAATAAAGCACCTTCCACATGTAAATTCTGGCCCTTAACTTTAACCTTACAACAATGGGCATGAAACCTTCATCCAGACTCACTGGAGCTGACTTGTAAAACATCAAAGAGATTCATAAGATCTTTCAACTTCAAAAGACGGATTTGAAATGCTTGGCTTGGGTTTGCTTACAGCAGATGGCAATGTTGCAACAATCTTGAAGTTCACATTTTACAGTTTTTTCTTTCATTTAAAAACACAAGCCTGTATTTTACATTTATTTATACAATTGATAGAATTATGTATCAAATTCTATTTGACTAGGCTGTCTGCCTTCGCCCATCTTCCTCCAGTCTTCACAATAAACAAATAAAAAAAATGGTTAAAAGAGCAGACAAGAAAGCAAACTGATTTAAAAATGATTTATTCCACTGAACGTTAAGTTCTTTTGCCCCCTGCCTTTGTAGTCCCGAAGGCAAGGATGAAAAGTACTTAACTCTTTGTGAAATCAATAATTTTTCAATTGGTTCACCCTCTTGTCTGCTCCTTTAACCAATTTTTTATTTGGTTATTTGTTTTACAATATGTTGGCTGGAGCTTTGTGTGGCTTTTAATGATATCTTTGTAATGTGTCAAGAAACTGGAAGATGCATGAAAAACCCAAATGGACACAGGGATGACATGCAGACTTTTCTAGAATGCACCACAGATTCATACCTCTCAGCTATCCTAAATTTTGCAGACTGTCTTGATTTTTGCCTCATATTTTTGGTCTGTTCCTCATAAAATGTGTGGTTTTCTAGCAAATCATTGAGGATTAGAATCAGTAAATAAAGATAGACACGAGTACAGAATTTATATCCTTCTGAAAATGCATGCTAATGCAAAGCCTATTATTCTAGAAACTTTCTGTTGTACGAGCACTATTTAAAATCTGTCCCTAATTTTGGGCCTTTGTTCATCCCTTATTTTTGGCATTGTCCAGAATTATTGCACTATAAGGTTGAGAAGTAAGCCCAGTAGGAAATCAAATAAGGGAGCCAAGTGCATCAGCATTGCAGTAGCCTAAGCTGTGTGGGCTTACACCACCTTCAAGAGCCAGCTACCAAAGTTTTTGGGCAGGTGATCCCCCTGCCAGGCGTGCATAGAGTGCTCCTATAAATAACACCTGTAAAATCAAAATTTGAATGTATCAAGCTCATGTTGATCAATTTGCCCTTGCATTAACAAGTCATAAGCAAACCTATCAGTTCCTGCATATGCAGTATTAATCTGATTATGGATCACTTCATCATAAGTGTTTTCTGTAACTAATCTGTTTTACTTATATAGTCAATGTTATTCCCCTTTATAGGGCTGGTACCTCCAGTCCTCCTTAAATCCAGTAATACAGTTGTTCAAAAAATATGTGAATACTTTAGAACTATCCTAAGAAGAATATGTTAAAGTGAAAGAATAATAGTTCACTGTCTTTTCACTAGCATGATTATTAGCTTGAATAAAAAGCTGCAAGAATTATATGAAATATAAAGGGTTAATTTAGGAATAGTGCAAAATGCTGAAAATTAGGAAGTAGTAAGTGTGCTGGCATAGCTTAATTATATATTGGCATCCATGTAAAGGAGTATGTTATTGAGAAACAAAGTCTGTAAAAAATAACTGCGCAGATGGCTGCTGGAAGGACATCAACGAAGTAAAGAGATGTAACATCAAGCAAGATAAAGTTGGAACATCAAGTTTCAGATAGTGCTGAAACACCATGTTTCAGATAATGCAAGACTGAGTTTCCATTGATCATCAAACTACAAAGAGCCAAGGACAAGGGAACAAAGGAAAACTGTTATACAAAGAAAGACCTGTTATACATCAGACTGAGAAAAAATATCAGAATTTTTAGTATAAATATGAGTGTGTATAAACAAGCATTTGGAATTTGCCATAGAGAGCTGACAGCATCTGTGTTGCATGCTTGTAGATCTGAAAGGAAAATGTAATAGTAAAAAAATGCGTATTAAATGAAGCAGTTTGCCTCTGTGTATTTATTGTACTTAGTACAATACAGTAATAAGACTAGATGATCACAATAAGTAGTTAAATATACTTTGGTATGCATGCATGTAAATGCAAGTAACAGCAAGAAACCAACAGAAGATGTCACATAATTCTTCATAGCGAGCCACAGTTGAAGGACCAAATGGTTTCTTATTGTGACAGCTACAGCTTCTTTTTCATTTTAATCAGTTAGCACATCCAGTTGTAGTGCAAATGTTTGCCTCCTTCTTATGCACAGTATCCAGTAGCAGAATAGTGCATCTCTGCAAGTTCCACAGGTCCTGTACATTCACACAGTTGAATCTGCCAGCTGTGTTTGACCATATTTTGGGAGATTCAATGAGGGATTTTGTACATTTTCTCAATAGAAGATTTGGCCACCTTCCACACAGAAACTGGTAATTCTCTTTTTGTTTCTCATTCTACAGCATGGATGCCATAAACAAAAGAACTGTCAAATGTAACACTACCTTTCAGGTAGACAGTAATAATAGTCCAGCACATATATGGTCAGGATTTAAAGATTGGTATAAACATAACTGTAGCACATGTAGTACTTTACTAGGTAAAGTTCATGGCAATGCTTTATGTATGTTTGACTGGTATCTTAAACAGCAACATCACTTGTATGACAGCAAACGTTTATTGTGCAAGTAATATGAAACTGCTTTCTGCGTACAATGTCATAAAAGTAATGGTAAACAACCAGATGCGTTATGTCCTGTCACCACATGTAAAATGTTAATTTCAGAGTTACAATATCAGTCAAGTCAGTTATTTACAGAATCTTCTGTACACCTTGCTAGACAAAAGTGGCATAAAACCACTGCACATTACAAAACAGATAAGAACAGAGACGAGGTTCATGGTGAACTGACAAAAAGATTTAATAAACTTCTAAGACACAGTCAGAGTGAGTTCAAAAAGTTCAGACAACATATGCAAACACTTTTTTCAGAAGTGCATGAGAGCTTTAAAGTCAGCAGAACAGAATACTGACAAATATAATCTAGTTAGTAAAGAGTTAAAGCAACACAGCTTGCGCTAATAGGAAATAATCTACAACATACTATTCTACCTTTCGAAAATGGTTAAGCATACAAAGCACAAACTTTCATTCAGTTAAAGCAAGGCACTTAAATGGTGATTTTCCAACCATTTCATATAACAAAATAGTTCTAGGGTATAGAAATAAAATGTGAGAAGTTAAATGCAGAAAAGACATGACATCACAAGACTGACATGCATGTATTTTCTTTTCACCTAAAGTGTAGCAACATGCAGACAACAGCAAATGTAAATCATGTAAATATATTTGTTTTAAGCATGTGTTAAAGTCAATATCTCTTTTGTTTCTTACAATATTTTGTAATTGTATGATAGCATAAAAATAGCACAGACTCCAGCAAAAACAGTATTCAAAAGCAATATTATGCATAGTTAAGCAAATTACAAATGTTTATTATAATTCTAAGAGTTTTACAACTGCATTCTAATATCAAGTTGCAAGTATATTAACAAATGGCTGAAGGTACGAGTAAGTGCTGAAGGAGTTATGAGTTAAGTGTCTGGAATAAGCAGAAAGAAAAAAGTAAGTAATGTGAGCTGAAATCTTTTCAGGCTGGAATGGGTAGTTACAAGGAATGTTGCATAACATAAAATGTTACTGGTACTGAAATTTATAAGGTCAACGAAACAAAACTGGTCACCAGGCCAAATGGCTTACATTTTTCTACATGTCATTAATAATCTGTTTGCAAGTAAATACTACAAGTACAGTTAGTACATGGGCTATAGTATGCAGTTAAATTCTGCAGGTCCCTTTACAAAAAGGGAGGGTACAAATAGCTAGTAGTAACAGTAAACATATTTTCAAAATGGGTAAAAGCAATTCCTACTACAACTTTGACAGTATAGGCAGCAACAAAAGCTCTATAAAAATATTTTCTGGTTTTGAAAATGGCCAAAAAATTATCAAATCAAAAAGCAAATGTGTAAGACCAAAGTGTCACAGTCTAGGTAACAGCCAAAGGGCAAGCATACATTCAATTCTCACAGCAAAACAAATAAACAATACTGCAGTAAAATGATGTATACTACAGAGGAAAGGCATGCTTTCAATGTTCCACTAACTGTGTAAACAGTACTGGAAAAGAAACTCAAATAAAGGTGCAAAGTGGTAATATCAAAAATACATTTTAATGTTTCAAGTAATGTAATTAGCAGGCTTCAGTTTAATGCTGGGTTTGAAAACACGACTGAGTGTACATTACAGCCATGTATATACAAATGCAAAAACAATCTGTACAAGCAAGTGTATTCTGTACAATATATAGTAAATGGTTTATCTATGTAAATAGAGTAACAAGTCAAAGCTTGACATTTGTGACATATGTGTTTTTTTTTCAAAAAACAAGACTGCAATGCCTTTACAATAAAATCCTCAAGCATTGTCAATAAATTACTGTATAGGACACCACTGTATAGAGTCATATTCAGATTCATCCAGTTCTAATAGTAATGGTTTTCATCATTGTGCTGACAATATTAAACTGTGTTAACTTGCTGTATCAAAAGAAGACTAAAGGTTTTGTTTCCCAATGTGTTTCTAGTTAATAGCAATATAACTTCAATAAAAAGTACATACTAAAGTAGACAGCTTTGGATTTAAAATAAAACAGAGGGAATGTATACAGTGATAGATATGTTTAAAAATGTATAAATGCATGTGCACATCTATTTGCTAGTTAGATGCATATACACATCTGTTGCTATAATATATGTAGAAATAATATAGTTAGTTAAATACATGTATTTCTGTTTGCTAGAATACATATATTCTGGTACAGCTTGAGACAAGCTGAATGTTCAGTGTCTGGAACATGTTTCAAGGACTATAGATAAAATTGCAGCTGCGAGACAAGGCACCCAGCATTCAACACAGACATTTGCATCATTCTGAACATCAAAACAGAGGAAATTACAATATTTCATGAAGAAAACAGAAAATGCTACACAAAACAGAACACAAGACAATTTCAGTTGTAAAAAGCATACAGCATGTACTTTTGGGAGGATAACATTTAACACAAATATAACATCATGGTTAGCTAAACAAGGTCAGGCATACATAAAAGTAAAGAAACAATCAGACTGACATAAACATTTCAGTAAACAGCTCTATCTCTATTAGATGCTGTACATTACCTCAAAAATGTAACAGTTCTGACAAGGAAAGACATCATGCAAAAATGTCACAGTATGTAGACAATAACACAAAAATAAGAATAAACTCAAAAGGGGAAAACAAGGGTATGATTTCTACCAATACTCTGTTTATTTGTATAAACAACATAGTAATACAAAAAAAGGACCATGGGTTAAAATATTTACTATTTTGGGTAACAGGCCAGTACTTCATACAGATCAAATGGTAAAAATACCATCCACTTGTACTATGATAGGACAACAATACCAAAAAAAAAACAAAAAAACGATATTGCACTTCAATATTACATTTTCAAGTTTTAAAGATACCAAATGCAGATTTAGAAGAGCTTGGTATAAAAACTAATAAAACAAGATATCTCCAGATTGTACATTTACAAGCATAATGAAATCCTACTATTTAGTAAGTCATTACAAGTATCTTTGATAGAGATTACAATTTAGTATAAATGGACAATATTCCCTTCAAATTTCAAAATGTTTGTTAAAGTGGCACCACAGTTTTTATGTGTGGTTTCAAATAACCCAGTGTTAATAGTAAAAGACAAAAAGAGAAGCTGACACTGCCTATAATTGGTGGGACATATTCACAAAATGGTCATCATCTGGGACCAAATTGCTAAATTGGTTAATACATCCCGTGTTGATAGTTTTAGGGGTCATACTAATAATGACAGCCTGAAATTGTTTTATATGCTGCAGGTTACAAAGAGTTGCAATAATTCAACAAGTTATGATTGTAAATATGAGCAGAGTGGTAAATACTGTAAATAGCAATGCTGACAAAACAAATAACTAAAGTTTAGTCCATTCCTCCAAAAAATAAAAAATAAAATAAGGGGGACCTGAAAGAATAATAGTTCACTGTCTTTTCACTAGCATGATTATTAGCTTGAATAAAAAGCTGCAAGAATGATATGAAATATAAAGGGTTAATTTAGAAATAGTATAAAATGCTGAAAATAGAAAGTAGTGAGTGTGCTGGCATAGCTTAATTAGATATTGGCATCCATGTAAAGGAGCATGTTACTGAGAAACAAAGTCTGTAAAAATAACTGCGCAGATGGCAGCTGGAAGGACATCAACGAAGTAAAGAGATGTAAGATAAAGCAAGATAAAGTTGAAACATCAAGTTTCAGATAGTGCTGGAACACCACGTTTCAGATAATGCAAGACTGAGTTTTCATGGATCATCAAACTACAAAGAACCAAGAACAAGGGAACAAAGGAAAACTGTTATGCAAAGAAAGAACTGTTATACATCAGACTGAGAAAAAATATCAGACTTTCTGGTATAAATATGAGTGTGTATAAACAAGCTTTGGGGATTTTCCATAGAGAGCTGACAGCATCTGTGTTGCATGCTTGTAGACTGAAAGGAAAATGCGTATTAACTGAAGCAGTTTGTCTCCATGTATTTATTGTACTTAGTACAATACAGTAATAAGACTAGCTGATCACAATAAGTAATTAAATATACTTTGGTATGCATGCATGCAAATGCAAGTAACAGCAAAAAACAACAGAAAATGCATATAATTCTTCACAAAGCTTCAAAACGAAAATATTTTATTACAATAGGTCAGGAATAATTCAGATATTAGAGTCCTGAAACCAAACAAAAGTGGTTGGTCATGAATAAAATTGACTATATTTTGAAAAACAAGAATCTAATAGTTCTGGCTAATTTTGGCATCCCTAAGATACATAAGGATTTACAGGATCCTCCTTTATGCCCTATTGTAGATGCTTGCAAGTCAAAGAATCACTCCCTTCCAAAGTTTACTGATTATAAGTTGAAATAGGTTTTTGGTAAGTCTAATTATCTTTTAAAGGATTCCTGTTTTTTTTTTTGCCAAATTGGACCTAATTTATTTTCTGAGAGTAATATTTTTGTTACTGTTGATGTAAAAAACCTTTTTCTGTTATCCCACATGAGCAAGGCTTGGAATGGTTTCATTACTATTTGGTAGAAATGTCTGACTTTGATATCCTACAGATCAAAACCCTTACTTATTTGATGGAACTGGTGTTAATGAACAACTATATTTATTTTAAAGGTGCCTATTATCATCAAACCATGGGTTTTGCCATAGGTGCTGCCTGTACCCCTGTTTTCACTAACATTGTTGTGGTTTTGTGAGAAGAAATTTGTTTTTAATTCTATTTATTGTTCCTCCAGGGACCTTTAGGTTTGGTTCTGGATGATATTTGCATTTTCTGGAAAAATAGTCATGACATGTTGCTGAAACTTATTGTCTATATTAATAATGCAACAGTTTTTTATTTATGTACCATAGTTCTTAGGATAGGCAATATTTTCTTGATATGCAGCTTACTAAGGACTTAAATGGATACAAAATTGTTTCCAATATTTGTAGGAAACCTACATATTCAAATTCTTTGTTGCATTTTACAAGTTACCATACATATTTTCAAAAATGGACATTAGTAAAAAAGTTAAACAGTATGTTTGTAAGGATGATTTCTGATGACAATATTTTTGAGGTGAAATTATTAAACATTGTGAAATGTTTCATATTAGAGGGTACACCCCTGTTATAACATATGAGCTGCTTAAAGAAGTTTCCAACAAGGGAAATAAAGGGGTATATGGTCCTATATTAGCGTCATGATGTCTGTCAGGGGAATTCAGTAAAGCCTACATGGATTGATTTGCCACGTAAGCATAGTGGCATGGAACTTACATGGAAGTAAGCAGTCATGTGATCCATTAAACAGAGCTGAGGGGTGTGCATGAGCATGTGAATGGGTCTATATTATAATCTCAAAAGTTTAATAGTTCGAATGCATAAACATCGAACTGTATGCATAGAACTATTAAACAATCGAACCCCGATAAAAATATTTTTAAAACGAAAAAAACTAACGAGTGTAGGTAGGGGGGGCAAGCCACCCCTGCACCCCCACATTACTTAAATATACCAACTCCGAGATCACGCTACAGTGCCCCCCTGCCTAAACACCCTTTACTTGTTTTGTTTTTTTTATAGGGTCTACTGGAATTTTGATGGTTTAATGTTTTGATCACTAAAGTTCGATCTTTAGTGATTCGAAGCATTAAACCTTTGAGATTCTAATATAGACCCCATGTGACGTGGCATACAAATCACCTCATAAGCAGATACATTGCATGTAAATGAGGGTGTAGAGGGATCCAGCAAGCAGATAGGCAGTTCTGCAGACCCTGTGCTGGTGTCCAAAGTGTACATGAAATTTTCCATGTACAAGAAATTAAAAAGTGAACAGAGGCTGTAAAAGCCCATTTAGAAGGTCAGAAATAGTTTGGCAGACACAGATATGTGCAAAACTATGCCCTGTGTGTCCACAAAGTAATGGAAAATAATGTAAAATAATTCATTTTTTAATACCCATATTATGTTTGTGTGGCACGCAGCAGTGCACAAACATGATGTTGTGCAAAAAAAAAAACCTGTAAAAGTCTAAAAATAAAAAATAATAAATATGTGACAATAATGCATTATAGGGCCTTGCATGGAGTATGTACAATGGTAGACATCTGTGGTTGCTAAGGAGGCAGGGCATGGAATAGTACAGTATTCATGCTGTGTGCACTGATCTGTATGCAAATGAGCTGGGGTTACTGAATAGGAAAAATGGGTTACCATGTCCACAGATAAAATCCATGTAGCCCCAGAACTGTGGCGGTGTCTGCAGAAGAGGTAGCTGACATCAAAAAATGGTGTGTCACTATATGTTTAAGCACATTAAAGCTCAGCGGTGTCCATTTGCGCAGTGAGCCACTCAGCTAAGCTGGGGGGGGGGGTGTCCAATGGTGCTAAGCTTTGTTTAGCTTCAGTGCTCATGTTTTAGCTTGTTTAAGTGTGCTTGCATGGCACACCACTGTATTTAGCAGGGAAGACAGTTAAAAAAACAAAGAAAATTATCTGTGAAAGCCAATCATATATAAATAACTGATAACCCCTGTTCCTTTTACAATGGGCCATTCAAACCCCTCAGTGATGTACCTGGCAGGTGGAATGCACTATAGTTAGTCAATCACACAGACTGCATCTTCAGCAGAACACTATGAAGCAATCTGCTCCCCCCCATACTCTGCACCATTGGAGTACAGACTTGGGAATTTTAACAGACAGAATGCTAGGGCCTACTGCTGCTCTGCTACATCTGTATGCACTAGATGCTGAAGTCAGTGCTGCTGCTGCTGCTGACAATAGGCCTAGACAGAGGAGAAGAGTGTTCAGGCCCAGTGTAACCTTCCAGGAGCTACATGAGCTGGAGATTGCAGAGTGCTACAGGGTGGACAGGGACATACTACAAGAACTGACAGAGCTCTGCCACCCTCAACTCATACCCAGACTCAAAAGAGGGAGAAGCCATCCCATTGGAAACAAAGGTATGTGTAGCCCTCAGCATACTAGCTACAGGTGCCATAGACTGCACTCATGTGCACATCAAAGCACCACCCAGTGAGGAGGGTACAGTCTACATCAACTGCAAGGGGTATCACTCCATCAACTGCCAGGTCATGTGCAATGCCAAGGGCATTATCATAAATGTGTGCGCTGGCAGCCCTGGCAGTTATCCCAAGTCCCACATCTGGCATCATCACAGCTGTACTAGACATTTGCCAGGGGAACATCCCATATGGCCATCTACTGGAGATGCTGGCACCACACTGGAACCGTGGATGATGACAACCATCAGAAATGCACACACACAAACTAGGAACATCATAGAGCTTGTGTTTGGGCTGCTCAAGTCATGGTTCCGGTGCCTCAATATATCTGGTGAAGCCCTGCAGTACTCTCCAGCCACATGTGCACAGATGTTCACAGTATGCTACACAATATGATCCTGTGGAAACAGCTGCAGCAGGATCATCACAGTGAAGGGACACATAGCCCCCACCAGTTTCAAGGTCCCCAGAGCCACACCCACAGGGAGACTCAGAGGAGGAACCCTCTGAGGCTGTCCCTGTAGGCAGACGTAGGCATGACCAGTATGCTCTGGCCTTGGCAAAGAGGCAATGCATAGCACATGCACTGACAACCTAGGGTCTTACGGACTGACACCTTACTCCAACTCACATACATAGTAAAAAGGATGCCAGCCACACCACACAACCTGTACCTTACCATGTACTGGCTGTGTACTGCGTACATCAAACAGAGTCAGCCCTGAAACACAGGTATCTCAACTACTGCAGTCACAAGGTAAGCCACTGTCATTTACAACAAATGTACTGGGTACTAGACTATGGTAGCATATGTATGGACCTGCTGCATGTATGCAAGGGAATAGAGTGGGCTACTGGGCTACTTGCAGAGAATGAGCAGCTATGTGGGGCAACAGGTACTCTGTCCAATACTGACTATTCCCATAATATGCATTAGGCCACAAGGCAGAAAAATCCACTGCAGTATGCAAGGGAAGTGCCAAACAGCAGGGTCATAGGACAGACGCATGACTGTCACTGCTAGAGTCCCTTACCCCCAACATAGCAGTGTTCCTATACAACTGCAGTAACAGTATGCTTGCAAGGATATAGCAGCAGACCACACAATCCCGGGGCTGTCCCAAAAACATGGCAACATGTTCTATTTTCCACAATATACAGGGGTTAAAGTGTATGTCTGTCTGCTGTTGGTAGTGTGAGGAATTACACCTCACTTTCTGGTGGCTGGTGTGGCTCAGTGGGCTAAGTACATTAGCATGGTTGATGGAACTCATGGTTCAAAGCCAGCTGCACCTACAACTTTTGCATGTGAGGTACTCCTATAATAGGAGTACCTCGGAATGTCAATATGTCGCAATCTGTTACTGAAAGAAAGCTGGACAAAACCAGAGACAACGGAGGTACAGAGGGCCAAACCTACAGAGATTATACATGCTCTCAGTAACCTAGAAGGTGGCAAGTATAACAGCAGATTGTATCAAGTCAGAGTAGCAGCAGGATGTAAAGGCCATCACGTAACTGTGTCAGTAGTTACAACAATTCAGTGGGTTCCACTTAGTAGTATATTACCGGAAAAACACAACTGTATGAAGAGCAGAGCAGATATATGGGGTGGAATGCTGGACATCCTGCAAAACATGTACAGTCAGAACTGTGAAGACTGTCACCCTGTGTGCAGTGTTACATCATGTACCCCAGTCACAGCATACCTACAACCACTTAGAGCAAGAAATCTGGACAAAGCCATGAACAGTAGTGGGACAAAGGCCCAAATATAAGGAGAAGAATTAACCAGTGGCCAGACAAATATAGAAAGTGCAGAGAATAACAGGTCGTACAGTAGCATGGGTTTCCTGGTGTGTATGGAGTCAGTAACTGAAATGAATGTCACCATTTCCTAATGTCAGTCTATCATGATTTGCCACTGATGTACCAGAATATCACAATGCTATGTAAATCGTACCATACATATGATGCAAAACTCTGTACAGTCTGTTATAATCTGTACACTCTCTAGGTATGAGTCATATATTATGTTCAGCACACAGCTGGGGAATCCCTTGGACAAAATATCAGGGAGGTGCTGGACTGCTGAATCAGATGCAGCAGCCAATTGGCTGTAGCAGACAAAATCCTGGACTGGAGTACTGATAGATCTGGTCTGGAGTCACCTTGTAAGTACTGACAGTCACACTGGGCATGCTCCTACACTTAGCTAGCTTGACCCCATGTCTGATGCCTCATCTGCCGAAAGAACTGATAGGTGAAAATAAGTCTGTGAATACAGACAGCTATGTATACGTAACTGTCTCTCCCTATCCCCCTCACACATGATTACCCTATCAGTATGTGGTGCACACACACAGACACAGCTACACCTAGTTGACATCCCTGTTTTATATATATATATATATATATATATATATATATATATATATATATATATAGAGAGAGAGAGAGAGAGAAGCATATAAGGATTAATAGTACATCAGAAGTGAGATTCTTTCGAAGATTTGTGGACGACTTCTTTATTTGTTGGAAAGGGGACCGTGACTCTTTGCATGATTTTGTGAGCTATCTCAATAGTACAAACGCTTTCCTTCGGTTTACATACTATAGTTCATCTACACATATTGATTTCTTGGATGTATCCATCACAAGAAATGGTATAGAGTTCCATACTTGTATATACCGGAAAGAATGTTATCTCTCCTCTTTCGTGGAACACAGTAGCATGCATCCACCACATGTGTTCACTAATATAATGGAAGGACAAGCTCTTAGGGTATCTCACCTATCTTCACAGCATACGGACTTTATATCAGGACTTGATTCTTTAAAGGAAGCATTTGTTAGCAGAGGGTATCCTAATAAGGTTGTAGCATGCACCTGCTCCAAAGTCTTGAATGAGAGAGAGGGGAAAGGGAAGCCTTATTTTTCAAATGAGCGTAGAAAGATTATACGAACATTAAGGGAAAGATTTGAGATTCCGGTTGTCTTATCCTATGCATTGGATATACATAAGCTCCAATACATTGTCAATAGGAACTGGCATATTTTCATGACAGATGAGGAGACCACAAGGATAGTGGGGAAGACACCTAGATTTGTATATAAGAATAGGTCCACACTGAAGCAGAAGCTATGTTATCCAAAGTTACACACTTTTCCTAATGAGTTTATGTCAGGCACCTCCAAATGTGGGAAATGTAATTACTGTATCTTTGTAGATGAATCTAGATATTTTAGACATCCAGACACTCAATATATTTGGGAAATTAAATGTAAGGCAGACTGCAATACCAGCAATTTAGTATATATAGCCCATTGCACCAAATGTTTTAAATTCTACATTGGTAAAACTAATCGTAGGCTTAGAGAAAGAATAAGGGACCATGATTATTGTGTCCGAAGAAAACAGGACTACAGTGCAATTGCTAAACATGTACCGTTGGAAGGGGTAGATTACATATTCTGGTTTCAAATACTCAAAGAAATTCAGGAGAACCTTAGGATGGGTGATATTGTTAATATGACTGAGACACAGAAGCTACGTTGGATCCTATGCTTAGGAGCCCACCGTGGCTCAGGTTTGAATGACATGGTACCTCTCAAGCCTATTTTAAAGAATAGGAGACTTAAGCTCTAATATGCTAGGTTATGCCATCTATTCATTTTATTATGTTATATAATTACTATGTGGAAAGCAGTAATATTCCCATGGTGTGTTTTTAGATTTTTATGATGCATCTTTTATTGTATGTATAACCTTAAATAAGTTGAACTTATTTTTCAATTAAGAAAAGTAGGGAAATCTAAGGTTTGCTATTGGATGTTCTTATATACATATACATGTAGTACTTACTGTTTTTTTTTGTGTCTGATGAAGTAATGTTATTATGAAAGCGCTTACGCAGAATAAAGCTTTTCTTGGATTTTATTTGATTTTATCTACTTGCCTTCTTGCCATTTTGGGGTTTGTTTGGCATATTTATATATGTGTATATGCGTGTGGGGATGCATGAATGTCCACACCTACATGTAGAATGCTGGGGTTATCTGCACCTATACACACAACTGTTGTCTGATGGTAAAAGACCAAGGCCACATAATGACATAATCCACCCAACCACAGAACTCTGTGCCTGTGGAATGTCACCATGTAGACAGACAATGGTGAGCAGGTGGTGTAATGTGCAATTGCTTCAATGCAGGACTTGGACAGGCCATATTGTCACTGGCCAATTGTCCACCTAGCAAACTGCAACTGGCCAGAAATGGCGATACTAGTAACTGTACACACATAGCAGGGATATTAACAGGTACCCCACTGCTAGGACACTAAATACAATAACAGCATAAAGCAGGTTCATTCTGCAGGCCACACAGGCTGTGCAAGACAAGGCCACTTTGCATAGCCCACAAGTACTGTGGCTGCAGCAATATGTATACCAGATGTAACCGGTGACACGTGTAATAAGTACTGTGAGGTGTAGTGTATAATAATCAATAGGTAGGGGTTGTAATCTCACATCAGTCACCATGTGTGCATGTGCGCGCATGTGTGTGTGTGTGTGTGTGTGTGTGTGTGTGTGTGTGTGTGTGTGTGTGTGTGTGTGTGTAGATATTTCTCTTACAGAAGTACAGACATTCCCATCTGGCCTATGTCTGTGCAATGGTCAATCATTTTAAGGCCCTGTGACTAGCGTCCTCCTCAAGATTGGCCTCCCTGCATTACCTGCTGATGTCATCCACCTTTCCACCTTAACAGCACTGGCTGACAATCCCAAGACAGATAAACTCTGTGGTGCATGTGATAAGTACTTAGTGCTATAGTGCATACTAATAGATAGGTAGGGGTTCTAATCTCAATATGGACAAGTGTGTGTGTGTGTGTGTGTGTGTGTGTGTGTGTATGTGTGCATGTTTGTGTGTATAAATATATTCCCTTGGAGCAGTGTGCCTGTCTCGCATTTCTCTGTGCAATGGTTATACATTTTAAGGCCCTGTGACTACCTGCCATCCCCCCATTGGCCTACATTACAAGGATGTCATCCACCTTAACAGCACTGGCTAACAATCTCAAAACAGATAAGCTCAATGGTGCATGCAATACGTACTCACTGCTATAGTGTATTCTAATAGATAGATAGAGGTGCTAATGTCACTAAAGGCAACTCTGTGTGTGAGTGCACAAATATATTCCCATGCAGTAGTACACATATGGCTATATGGGTGTGCAATTGTCATACATTTTACTGCCCTGTGACTAGCTGCTGGCCCTAAATAGCCCACACCTACCTAGGCATAAATGCTATCTGCCACCACCTACATTTGTATGTATAGAACACCCAGGTGACATATATCAAGGGTAACAGGTCTTGTTACAGGGCATGCATGCATGATTACACTGACTGCCCCCTTTGTCCCTGACACACTGTTCTACACATATGCACCTAGGTAACCATAAATGTATACAGCCGTACCTTGCTGATGTCATATTTCTGCTGTGCTGCCATGCCATCCTGAGCCGCTGTATTGCCAAGTCCCCATAGCTTAGCCAGTCAGACCCATGGAACAGAAACATACGCAGTTCTGTGAGACACCTGTCCTTCTGTAACACTACCATCAGTCTAACATCATACAACAAAGGTACACAAACTTTGATGTGTACTCATGACTCATGCCAGCATACAGCACCTGTCATGGCACAGCACTTCTACACTACAAAACTACATGTAATGTAATATAGTCATCCTGTGCATTAGACACATATTTGCATGTCCCTGCATCGATGGTATGGAAGGCAGGGATGTGACACAGGTATCATGACATGTACAGGGTGTGGTGTATAGGTGCCAGAGGCCTAGGTTGTGCCAAACAATTGACAGCTTGTGTGTAAGTCAGGAAGGGGTGGTGGTTAGCTGGGCCATGGAGAGGTACCATGTGTGTCTGTTGGTTACCTGCATGTGACAGTGATGTTTGAGTGTGTGCATGTACACAGTCAAGCCAAGTGCTAGCCCGACAAGTGTGTACGTTGGACAGCTGTGGACCGTACATGACAGAGTGGACAGTTCACCATCTCCAGCCATGAACACAGGAACTGGCTCTGCCAGAAGTGGCACTGGCACCACCATGCCCAGGGTCAGATGTGATGCTAGTAGCTGACAATGACTGGTGTCTGCTGGGCCTGTGTCCCCTATGGGATTGCCCAGGACCACGTACCCATGGCCTGCCATGTCATGGTGTGGACAGCACACTCCCTTCTGTAGTGCTAGAGGTACTGCCGCTACAGCAGAGTGAGTGTGCACGGCCACGTGGACTCTCAACAGATGGTATTGCTGACCTGTGTCCACATGTCTGATGTCCTACACCCACCAGATGTTCCAGCACAGACAACATGTGGTCAAGGGCTGACAATGCCTCACTCCACCGTCTGTCCACTACATTAGTGAAATGATTCATGGCATCACCAATGTGGTGGAGTTATGGATGTCAGACTGTGCTGCATCCATGATCCTGAGATCCATCTGGTATTGCGATTGAAACATGCCTGTGTCCTGTGGACCAAAACATGCAAGTGACCCGTGATGTGACACCTGTGACTGGTGGTGGATGGACAGCAGTCATCCTTTGAGCATCCCTGTCAATCTGCCTATGTGAGACCTCGCCAGGTGTCTGGCTTTGGTTAGTGTCTACACCCACTGATGCCATAGTTGCCACACTCTCATGCTCGATGTCACCACACTCTATCTGATTTCTGTGGCTCCAGGGGACTGGGTATGTGTGGGCATACTGACTGTGTGCAGGGACAATGGGGGAGGAAGTGGGATGTCAACCCATGAGACAGATTCAGCCCCCAATAACCCCACCTGTGCCTCACTATGGCCACCATCATCATCAGAGTCTGATGAGATATTGTCAGGTTGTGAGGGGGACACACTCTAACCCTCATGTTCATCTGTGAGGAGGAAGACAAAATAAGTACATTACTACCTGCACTATTATGTATGGTAATATACACAAACACACACACACACACACACACACACACACACACACACACACACACACACACACACACACACACACACACACACACACGAGGAGCCACAACTGCATTCCACATACCACATCTTATTTCTGATCTTGTGTACAACACACAACAAACTACAACATACACAGACAAGACAGGCCCTTTATAACATGCACTGCAGCTATGTCTGGTTGATGTTGCCAGTACTATACACCTGTAAGATAAGCAATATGCCAGTTTTGTGATAGACCTACACCTGAAATACAGTACACCCTTCCTGAGGATACTATGCCAGTTATAGTATCATTGCCTCATGTATGTACCATCTCTATAGTGTGTGTGAACAGGCATCTGTGAGTGATTGCCTCCTGTTTAGCAGACTGCATAGACCTTCTCAAAAATAAGTGAAAATGTGTTACTGCTCCTGCAAATACACCACTGTGATTACTTATTCAATGCACTTCAGTTAACCCTTCTGAAATTGAACATACAAGTATTGTACTCTGGGTAAGCATAACAGCTGTACCTAGGACAAAATGGCAGCCCTTAACATTCTTAGGGTACATATGATCCATAAAACAACAGTATCACAATTACTAGGTACAGGATCTTGGACTGTGGCCATACCTTATGTACCTATGGAAATGTGAGGGAGAGGTATTGTCAGCAATACCAAATGTGGCATTGTTCAGGGTAATATGTGCACATATCAACATGTACAGTAGCTAATGTAATACTGCCTACAAATGTAATACTGCCTACATTGCTGACATTCTGAGTATGTGTGCACAACTGTGCATTAAAACCACCCCCCAAATGCAGATAGACCTGACACCCATGTACTGGTATGCAGAGGCTGCCATAATGACTGATACAGTATTACAGTGATAAACACAGAAAGCTTACCTGACACTCCTCTGATGTGGATGCTGTGGCACCCACCTCCATGATGTATGGGGTGATGCATGCTTGGGGGCTGGTGGTTGATCCCAGGTTTGGCAGGAATTCCTCTGTGGCTGAGAGTGGTCATTCTGCTGCAGGCCCTCCACCGGTGGAAGCACAGTCCATGGCCACAGTGGTAGCCCTTTGCCATGCAGCATTGACCATATCTGCTGCACGATGTCGGACCTGCTCATAGGTTCTGTACTGTAGCTCTACTTGGTTGATTGCTGTGAAGAGGTCAGCCCACAGTGCTGCATGTTATTCATGATGCTGGCAACTCCTGGACAGCAGAATGTTATGATGCAGTCTGAGGCCATCCAGGATAACATTATTTTCAGCATCTGAAAATGGTGGGTGCCTCCTTTGATACATCCTTTCTGAAAGACAACAAAGAGAGGAATACATCACAGGACCAGATACATTGATGTCCACTATGTACTCACCCTGCACATCCAAATTGGCCTGCATGATCCACTGCTACCTCCCATGTCATATCCCACAGCCTATCAACACACTATGTATGTGGCTATCACCAACATAGTAGCAATACTGGTTATGTCCCTGTGTGCCACAACAGAGTCTCCACACCCATCCATGCTGTCTACTGTGGTGTGTCCCCTATGGGCAAAGTCCCACTACTATGTCATACAGCCACTGTCACACAAATAAGTGTGTGTTATTACAAGTATATGAGGACAGTCTAGCAACAGCAGTGTGCCACAATGACAGTCAGCAATGCAAACCTGCTGTAATATATCTTCCCTGTAGGCATCATACTTCTCCAGTACACAGATGTTTGTGGAATGTGTATGTGTGCCTGATATATGTGGTCCTTTTGGCACAAACATGTGGATGTCTGGCAAACGGTTGGCCAATAATTGATGGTTGTTCTCAGAATCTGGTTGTCACATGCCAGAACCTTTAGAAAATAGTTATGCTACAGTAATATCTGTTACTCTATTCATACTTTGTATAACCAATATGTACACTCTGTCACTGAGGTTGGGCCTTTGTCCCCCCACTAATAATGGCTGTGACCTGAATTCCTGCTGTAGAGGGTTGTCAGGTATGTTATTGTATATATATATATGTATATGTAGCTTTTAAGTGATGACATGCAAATGTCGACAAAACTGTGACCTAGTCATCAGGGACAGTCAGGAACACCTTTACAATGTCTGAACTATTCTTGTGTGACATTCACAGACTGGGAGGAGCTGAAGGACAGTACATCATGTGATATTACAGCTGTGTCCACCCTTACTTACTATCACTATATCTAAATCATAATCCAGCAGCTTTCTTAGAGGAGCTGACTGTTGTAGGAGGGAATTAGTGGGACAGCCCCAGCAGTGCCTTCATTCACAACAGGCACAGTTGAAAGGCACACCTGTAGCTGTTGGACAGCAGAGTATCACCAACATGTCATTCCAGAGATGTACTACAGGCCTACTGTTGTAATCCCTATACCCCATAACTGTATCCTCTCATCTGCATCCCATTATATGGTGACTTGTATCACATACCTGGTAGAGTGATGCAATCCTTTTGTGAACAAATCCTCAAGAAAAAAGCTTGCTTAATCATAGTCTGTCTTGGTAAAGCAACGTACAGATCTGTATCCCATAGGTAGTTGCTTGCCTTTTGTAGGTAATGCTCATTAACATGTAATTGCCTGTGCATCAATCCATGGCTCAGACTTGTTAATTGCATCCAAAACAGCTGGGTTGCACTTTCATTAGCTAATGATATGGCACCACAGTGCAATATGTAAGGCCTTCATGTAGGTCTTGGCCCCTTTCTTAGTCTTTGAGATGGATATTAATGAGGTGTGGAGACGGCAGCATTGCAGAGAGTAGGTACACATGCTGCCCACTGTTGAGATTTATGAGGTATGTACACAGTTTTGCATGCTATGTTTGGCCATTGTCAAATGACATTGTGATTATCTGGCAGTTCAGTGTTAAACATTGTGTCCTGAGGTTAGTAAGGGGGAAGAGACATGTGGGTGTCAGATGTCATACCCATCAGAATATGCATAATGCTGTAGTAGCTTCTAGTCTATCAGCTCACTATGTTTGTAGGGGCAAACTGTGAAACATGTTCCTGTTGCTCGATCTTTGCCCCCATCCCTTTATATATGAGTTTTATCTGGATCCCTTGTTCTAGGGGGTTGTGAGGTATGGTAATTCTGTACCAGGTAGCTTAACATACAGCTGAACATGTTGCAGGCTGCAGCTGCTGCTGTAGTGTAGGACACATAGGAGGTGTGTGAACACTTTGAAGGATAGCAAGCTGTATGTGTAACTGAGGGAGCAGTGTCAGCTGTGTCATTACAGCAGAGGTGGGGTGGGGGTACCCCTAACAGTCCACTCGAGGCATGTGGTTAAGGTACATGTGGAATGTAACAGTGCCAATCATGAAGTTGTAGGCAAAATATAGTTAGGCTATACAAATATGTGCAGTGTGTCCTTACCTACAGGCCTTTGACTTGCAAACATGAGTAGTGGTTAATTCAGTAGCAACAACCTGTTTTGGTTAAAATTGCATGACTCAGTCATTATTTGCTGTATTTACAAGAATGTAATTGAAGTGCAACACACTGGATTCAAACCTAGGACTGTGGGTGGCAAAATGCACTGCATTCAAGGCATTTAACAGACTGAACTACTGAGTCACTGCTGCAGCAGGTGTATTTGCAAGATATATGTGCATGCATAGAGAATGTGACATAGAATTTGCATTAGTGTGTGTTTTCTGAAGGGTATGAAGTGTGACACTCAAATGTTTGTCATGATTTTCTAACCTGTAATGATTTGCCACTACTTTACCAGAAACATATATTGTTGTGAAAACCATGCCAAAACTAGGGGGAAAAACTGTGGATATTCTGCAACAGTCTGTACAGTTGACAGATATACCTGATATCCCAGGCCTCATGTACATTCATTATTATTTATTTGTCTGTGCACTGGTGTAGTGTTTGCATCACAGTCCCAAGTACACTGCCAATTTTCCCATTATATGTACTTGTAGTGTGTCAGTGGCAATCAGTATATGTTGCTGGAAACACCTATTTTAATTTAGCGATGAGTAGCCTTGTGGTCTAATGCACTGTGGTGTAGTTGACAGTGGCCTGGGTTCGAGATGTGGCAGGGATGATTATTTTGCAGATGTGCCTATCACTGTGAGAAACACATAAGATGATTACAACAATTTTAAGCAGTTTTAAGAGGGTTTGCATGGAGCACAGCACTGCTGCACCCCTCTTAGCTCCAAACAAATGAGTTAAAAATAAAAAAAGAAAAGAAAAAGGGGTGATAGGAAAGTGGTGAAATGGAGGCAAACAGTGGGGAAAACATAATGAAAGGTAGATAGGGATGTGCAGGACAGGTGTAGGAAAGGACCATAGCTCTCCATTTCTTGTACAGCAATAGCTGTGCATTTTTACAGATTTTGTACATGAATTTGGACCCTCAAACACCAGAGACAAGGGTGAGGACAACGGAACTGTGTTGGCAAGCCAATTGGACCTAATTAATTGTGTCCAGTGGACATGTACAAAATGGAGAGCTATGTATGGGGAGATGTTTTGTTTTGTGGGACAGCTGCCCATTTTTTTTAAGGAGAGAGTGGATTGTTGGGGAAAGGCTCTATGTACATGTGAGGAGATAAGGTGGGTAGGACAGGTTGCATTTGCAGACAGACAAGACAGCATACAGGGGTGGTGTGTGATACATGAGGGGGATAAACACCTTGGATGGGGAGGATGTTGCAGAATCAGAGATGCATGTGCCTCCATATGGCAGCAGCATGACTGAGATCCCCATCCATGGGCAGTCAACACCGCTCCTTCACTGCCCCAAGGTGGCTGTGCTGGGGGCTGGGCACCAGGGCTGTTCAGTCTGCTCTCAATCTGGCACAGGCATTGGTTATAACTCCTATGCACAATCCTGCACACCATGGCTGGTAGTTGATCCTGGATGACTACTGCCCCTCTGCCACCACTCCCAGGGGATGGGCACCATCCCCTGAGGCAGTTCCACTGGAAGGTGTTGCAGGGACATTGCAGGGGGGCATCACCAGCTGGGGTCCCAGATGTGCTGGTACCCAGTGCCATGGCTGGCTCAGGTGGGGTAGGTGATCACCAGGAACTGGCCTATCCTGTCGTGCTATGGTGAGACTAGTATAGCAATGTGTATAGGTTAGTTATGAACACAACATTTTGTTAGTAATAACAGCATGCCAGAACATTGGGAATAACTCAATTTCAGTTAATATTATAAGGAACACAACAATAAATCACTAACAGTCAGTATATGAACAGCATGCCAGTAACTGTTACAGCATAAGGCCAACAATGTAGGTAATTTAACAAAATATGTTAATATGCAGCCATTGTAATACATAACAATAATAAATTACATGTCCAAAATAACATTTATTGCAGACCATATGTTAATAGTAAACCATAACCAATGAATAACAATAATATATACATATGAAGATAAGGGGTTGGGGGAGAGAGAGAAATACAGTCCATTAATAACATTGTGAGCTAAATAGTTGACAACAGTACTCATATCTACTCTACAGTTCTGCCTTTCTTTATGTGTATAGGTGCCCTATTGCTGCTGTAGCATGTACATGCCTCTCAAGCTATCCACATGGGACAGTATAGGCCAGACTGCAACATCTGCAGGTACACAACTGCATAGAACACTTGCACATCAGGCGGACCTATATAACTACCAAGGTGTTCTGTGGACTGATGTTCTGTTACTTTCCTTTTGACATCTATCATGTTGGTGTACATTGGTGATAGTGGGATTACACAACAGTAATTACTTTCTGTGACAGCGTGACACTTGAGAGACATGTATGTGCATAGTACAGAGAGTAAACAACTATAATGTCTTGCTTGGCAGACATGGGGATAGATACCAATAGCAGTGACTGCACAGGCATATAGATCAGATGTCCTAATCGACTGCAGCAGTATTTGACAGTTACTCCAGGCATACAGCAATACCAACATTACACATTTTACTTCCTTATTTCATTTTATTAATGGTTGTACATATTCCCTTCAGTTTCTGCCCTATAATCACATGTCTGGTAATGAGTTTAACAGTCTGTAACATCTGTACACACAATTATATCCCCATAATATGGGCTACCACATCCATGTACCTGTAGTTCCTGTGGAGAGAAAATATGTTATCATAACATAAATGTTTCAGTATTATTTATTACTATATACTACTGGATTCGCACCCTGGTCTGTGTGTGCCAAAATGTACTTTAGACAGAGCATTTAACAAACTGAACTACTGATGATTAATGCTTGACTCTGATATTTGCCTAGAGCTTATCTGGAAAGAAAACAAGACCTGGTAATAGTTATACATTTTTATAGTAGACTGCATTGACAGTTGGACACACATGCATGCAACGTCTGCATGACATAGATACTAGGTTAACTATACATTACTACATTGAATGCAGGTGTATACACACAATATTGGTTGTGGGTGGAAATATCTGTGAAATGTACACACCATATCAGATTATTGGGTTTGCTATCTCACCTGCATACATTTGCGGATAGTATATATGCAGTCTACAGATAGTCCACTGTTTTACTTGCCTGCAGCACCATACTTTCAAGCCTGAATGCAGATAGATGAAATGCAATGGTTAACACAAGACAGCCCTGATATACACAATATACCATGGGTATTTTTGCTATAGCTCCATGTGTTATTGTAGAACAGGTATTATACTTCATTTGTTGTAACACAGCTGTGACTCTACAGTTACCGTACAACACAGTTGTATTGTTCTTCAAGAACACTTCTTCAAGAACAATTGTTATATTCAATTTCATGTAGAACAGCCCTACCTACACACAGATTGCACAAAACAGCTTTATTACTGGTACCTTCATGCAGTTACTGCTATAGTTTCACATTTTTATTGCACAGCACTAGTTCTACTGCAGGTGTTGCAATACAGCTGTAATTCCACAGTTATTGCAATTGAAACTTTATTTAATTTATGTTATCAGGGTTAAGGCTTTACTCTTTCCTACTTATTGCAGCACATTTGACAGTGGTCACTTATTGCAGTCCAGGTGTACAAACATATTCATTGCAACACAATCAAAACTGTATACACCTACTGGCAGTTAATGCTTTACTCTTTCCTGCGTATATGACTATAGATTGCAAGTTACATCCCTACTCACCACACTCATGGTGCAGCCTGGCCAGGCACCCCATATGCCTTCACATTGCGTGATCTCTCCTCTGCAACTGTAGGAAGAGTAGCACATCATTATGCATACCTGTCTAGCCAACATTCAGCTTAGGTATTGGTAAAACAATACTAACAGTACTTATAAACTTGTGGGTCATTCCCAGTCTGAGATTCCTGGGCCCAGGTGCCCAGAAGATCCCCCTTCCACCGCTTCAGGTCATCATAGTAGTGACAGACCTGCTCACCTCTGCAGGGGATACCTGTAGCCTTGGTGAGATCACTTGCCAGCCAGTCCCAGGCCTCTGTCTTGCACTGTGAGCCCTGGAATTGCCCTTGCAGCAGCCAGTCATCATGGTCTTTCACTAGGAGTTCAACCAGGATCTTGGACTCCAGAATTCCCACCGCTGTGCCCAGAAGTGCGCACCCTCTTCAAAACACCTGCCATAGTTCTTGCACAATTCAAACTCCAACTGTTTATGCTGTATTCCCACCTGTTGCACTTAATATAGCCTGTTTTTCTGCCCTTTAATACAATTGGGCAATTTTAAAAATGTGGTGTGCCACTTAGTACTGCACAAACCAGCTTATCTTAGCTCACCAGTACTTTAACTGTCAATGCTTAGCAGTGCTTGGCACTGCTTAGCAGTGCACAAACCAGCTAAGTGGTGTTGTGGAGTACCAAGCAGTGCCCAGCAGTGCTAAAATGCATCTTGTTTGAGCAGCGCTTGGCATGGCTTCTCAGGGCTTAGTGGAGCTTAGCTGAGCGCAGCACATCAAGATTTAAAAATAAGTGGCATCATTTGTATTTGGAAAATAAATGCGTAATAACCTGTCTGTGTATTCAAACCCTGCACATACTGCACATAAGGCTGTCACTCTAGCTATTTAGCTACATGGATGTATAGAATACTGCTATACTTTTAGATATGCCTCTCAGCCTCATTTAAGCACTGCTGAGCTCCATGGTGCACTGCACAAACCCACTCAGCTATGCCTGAACCTGACCTTTGCATTCATAATTAAGTGTATTGAATTTCTATTTTTAGATGTCTGGCACATGTTAATTGCTGCGTGCCACACTGCACAAACTTCAACAAAAAAAAATTACTAACTTTCATTACATTGATATAATGTACTTTGACAGTGCAAGGAGTGTGTTACTCATCTGCGGACACAGTTAGTAACACACCTCCCTACATGATTTAATAATCATGTTAAATGGCTCTCCCTCAGCAATGCGCCATCATTAATATGAATGGCACGTTACCGATGGGGAACTGCATACACGGACATGGTACCTTCCATGTAGGCTCTAAACTATGCTTACATGAATTTTATAATATCTGGGGTGTGTCTTAGTCAAGATAAGAACAATTGGGATGGCAGCTTCAAAAAACAATGGTTATGACTTATAATCAGGATGCAGATTCAGTTTGTAAAGTTTTAAAAATAAATTAAGTGTATTTAGGGTAGATGGAAACTTAGATAAAGTTTTGGGGAATAAAGCAAAAATAGTTTTTAGAAAATATAGTTTTAAAACTATATTAGAATCAGGTGTCTATCCCAATAATACTCAGAGAGGAAAAACAGGCACCTATAAGTATGGTCAATGTAACCAATGTAAATACATGTATATATGAAAGTCCCAGTATTTATGTGGTGAATTATGGCTTATGAGATAGTAAAGATTATTTGAATTGTGCCTCAAAAAAGGTGATATATGTAGCATTTTGTCAAAAATGCTCCTAGAAGGTTGACTTTTGTCTAGGTAATATATGACCTGTTTTTGTACATCTAGACAGTGAAGAATTCTTTTTCGCTTGTTCCTAGGCTCAGGAAAGAAAACTGGAAAGTTAATGGTCTGGTTTAAGTCATTACAGCCAAATAACTCCTCCAGGTGCATCTGCAGTAATATGCTACTGATGCCTTTAGGCATCTAGTATTGCTTTTTACATATTTGCATTAATAATTCCAAAACCACACTACATTTACTAGCCACTGTGTTTACTGTGATTTTTAAAATTCTGTTTAACACCAAGAACCTAAAGAATGCTACCACTGTAAAAATAGTTTGGGCTAAATAGTTTGAAATTTACACTTTTTTAGTAACCTTTATCATTCCAGAGATATGAACATTTGCTTGAAATGTAAGGACATAATTTTATTCTTTCAAAAACCTTAAGCTCCCCCATTGGAAGTTACAGTGCAAACTTTCAGCGCTCCACTGGGGACCAGAAATGATCAAATCCTTCAAAGCATTGATAACAGCCAACATCTCCCTGACATAAATTTGTTTCTGTCTGACTGTTTACAGGATACCATAGAACTTGCACTTTTACCCCTTTTGAAATGGCTCCCCACACCAGCTCTGAAACTTCTATGGTGACTGACTGGAGGAGGAGATGAAAGGGAGAATGAAAGACCAGGATTACAAGCTATCTGGTTTACCCACCGTCCAATCTCCCTCTTTGCAAATCTCAGAACTGGAATCTAAAAAGTCTATGGGTGCAAATGCTGAATCCAGACTGACCTGAGGTACTGTTGTATTTTTTAGTCAGGCCAGGGGTAGCCCAATAATCATTGATGCCATGCAACTGAGAATTCTGAGAACCCCCTTTGCAGATGTTTGGCTTTGGCTGCAGAAAAAAAATATTGGAAGTTTCTGCTTTGTCTTGGCCAGGAGCGGTTTGGGACTAGAAAAATCCTTGAGTAATAGTCATTATATTGAAGACTGAATGCACTGGTTCTGTTATCTTTGGGACATCACAATATGCAGAATGGAAGGAAAGACAGAACTGTGGTTTCTTGAGCAAGAAGGAATTCATAGAAATTGGGGTTGGATTCCCATTGCCAGGATAAACTATGTCCCTAAATGTGAAGAGGTACCTTTTCATTCCTTATACCTCCTTACTCTCTCTTCTTCACTTATCCTTACTGCTATCTGAGTCTCTTCCCTGACTTTCTCTATAAATATACCATAAGCCTGTTCTCCCTCACCTCATACTGCAATTCCTATTTGTATTAGGCTAACTTACCTTTAATTTCTCTACAAACTACCTAAAATTTCTTTAAATAATAAATGATTGTCATATATCTTGTATCGATTCTTAACCAATGTTTTTTTATATTCTAATTTGCTATAATTATTTAAACTGCAGATGTTTTTGCTTTATTTTTGAAGATTGTAAAATTATTGTGTTTAAAATGTTTTGTAATAACTTGGAGCTTTTCTCCCTAGGCCTCTGCTGAAAATGGGCTTCTACCCAGTCAGACTTTCTCGGTAATCAAATGTCAATAGATAGATAGATCAATAAATCAATCAATAAATAAAAAATAAATAAATCCTTAGAACCAAAACTGTGTAGGACTACCTATGCCAAAAGGGTACTTGAAGTCTGTGGGAGGTGGAAAGGTTGCCAGGGTTGGGTGGGATGGCTCAGAACAGGCAGATAGTTATGCTGACTGGGGAGGTTGTGCTTGATTTTTTTGAGACTTTTCCATTTTTTAGAGGTTCCTTTCATGTTCCTGCCACCTGAGTGTTGGCCCGTTATTGTTTCAATTGTTGGAAAAGGGGGTTGAGAGGTGGAAAACTATTATTTGGTTTGAAAAAGTTGTTCCACTCCTTGTATCAGTTTCCACATTTCATCACACTTTTTATGGGGTAAAAAGGGAGTCCTTGTCTAAAGGAGAATTGAAGACATCAGATTTCACTTCCTCAGGAAGATTTTGAGACCTAAACCAAGCAAGTCTCCTCAAATGTGATCTAAAAACAGCTGCTCTGGAAGAGTCAGAGACATCATAAGTATGCTTCAGAATATGTTTAGTCACCTGAGAAACAGCTGTCACCGAAGCATTTACAGATTTCTTTTTTCCTCAGAAATTGGAAGGTTAGCTAGTTACTTCTATATATTCTAAAAAGACATATGTAAAAACTTTAACAAGTAGGCTTGACAGTTTAAAATCCTGAAAGTTAAAGTACTGAAAACATATATCTTCTTCCTTAACATATCCACGCCCTTCCCATCTTTATCTGAGGGAATGGGGTTAAAAGCAGTAACCTGTTTGGTAGCAGCAGTTTAGGTAGAGAAATGACTGCTGGATCTCCTTAGGATTAGAAAACAGGTTCTTATGAGACTGGGGTATCTTATATAATCTATCAAACTTTTAGGCAGCTGAAGGCTGTCAGTTAGGTAAACTGGATGGAGTAAGAAAACCATCCCAAAAACATGCAACAATGGAAGAATGGGAGTTGGTTTAGGCACCTGTAATTATATTAAATCATAATACATTTCCTGTATCCTAAAGGCATCACTCTGTTCTCATTAGAAAACCTCTCTCACATTAGTTAAAATTTCTGAAAATGAAATGTCTTAAGGAATATTTTCTTTAGAAGGGTTTCCAAACTTCTTTATGGTCAAATGTTAAGGAATTATCAACGATCAGTGTCTGATTTGAGAGGTGGTCATCTATGTGGCATGTGAAAATGTTTTGTTTGCCAAAATGAACAACACTACATTTTTTCACATTTAATTTTAGGCCACTGTTCTCGCACCAACTGTTAACATGGTCTAACCCAACTTAGAGCACTTGTGAATCAGTGGAAGACTGAATAACAACACCAGGTCTACGTCATCTGCAAAATTAGATAACCATAGGTCAGGAATATTGGCCTCAAGATCTGAGAAACAGATGCCAAATAAGAGGGGGCCCAACAATGATCACTATGATTTACCACTCGTAAAATGGTAAAAAATGGCATCCTTCATTCTAACCTCATGAGTTCTGTCAGGCAACCAGTTAGCTATCCAAAGCACAACATCAGGATTTATATTCAGATTTACAAATCTGTTAATAATGCCGCAGTGGGAATAATGTCAAAGGCATCTGTCCGGTCCAGATATGCTGTATGCACTGCGTAACTGCTGTCCACTACTTTGGTTACTTTTTCAAAGAAATAAATGAAATTAAAGAGGCAGGACTTTCTTTTGACAAAGCCAAAATTGTGAAAGTCAAGGGTTAACAGATTTTTAATGCCCAGATTAATGTATTCTGAGATAATACATTCAATAGCTTTACATATGAGGATAGTGAGATTGAAAGATCTGTAGTTACCAGGGTCCATGGTTGGGCCACCCTTGTGTGATGGCATTACAATGACTGTTTTTCAGGCTTCAGGAATATAACCAGTCGAGAGGCTTAGATTAAAGAAGATAAGTAGGGATTCAGATAGCCTATTTTTGGCACTAACTTCCAGACAACCTGGTATATTATCTGGACCCACAGATGAGATGTTCTTGGCTTTTGAGAGGGCTGAGAGAACTTGATCCACAATAATTAAAGGAGGTGGATGGGATTGATCCACAGTAATTAAAGGAGGTAGCTGGGACTGTAAAACCTGTGGAATAGCTGCAACTGCAGATGGACTAAAATTTGATGTACATTTGTCAGCTAGAATATTAGCTATTTCCTTTAGATCAGAATGTACAGTATTATTGTGGACTGTCTCTAAAGATTGTTGGATACTAGTTCTTGACTTCCTGACATAGTTAAGGAAAGATTTACTGCTATTTTTGGATTTAGTGGCAATTTTAAGTTTATACTCAAGTCTGAGCTTCCTTTGCTTAAGACAGGTGTTCTTAAGACAGGTAGAATGAGACCTTTTCTAAGCATTACACGGTTTATTTATTTTGTTATATAATTTATTTATAGGGTTATTCCAACACAAATGTTTTTAACTACTCATTATATTTAGTATAGATAGTGACTGCCTTATCAATACGAATATTTAAGTAGGAATAAAAGTCATAGGTATAGCTTGCAGCTTTAGCAATGAGATCCATCAGAAAAGGTTACAGTGGAATTTATTTAGGTCATCAAGTAACTGATGAAGGTTTGCCTTTGAGAAGTCTGTAACCCCATAGATATTTACAGAGAAAGTGCAACCAGTTTTAAAGGGAAAAGGTCAGTAACTTATGGTCTGATCTAACAAGGCAGGATGATACACATCATATGCAAAAATAACTTGAATAGAAAAATCAAGAACCACAATTTCTTTAGCATTTTTCCACCTGGAATTTCTTCTTTTTGTGTCAGCATGTCTACACTTTAATCACCAATATCTCTGTGACTGTACACTAACTTGCCTGGAACATTTGAACTGTTTCTTACTGCCATTACAATGACAGAAAAGCTAGAATATTCAATGTACAATGCCCCGACATATTATATATAAGGAAACTATAAAAGCATTTAATAATTTTAACATTAAAGATGAAGAAAATGACAAGCTAGGAATTTTGAGATAGACTACACACATATTGTGAACCAAAGAGACATTTTTCTTACATATGGAATTCATTTTCACTATAAATCATGAGGCTGAAAAAACTATGCACACATACATACATAACTCAGCCAGAGCCAGAGCTATATTTTGTCATGCTTGTGCAGTTTCCTGATCTACCACCCCCTCTCAATTGAAGACCACAAAAAAAAATCTTTGCAAAGTGTAGCAAACTGCTTGCTATCAATGTATCAACCAGCTTGCCAAAGTCTAAATGTCACACACAGACTGCTGAACCACTTCAGTCCTGACTTCAAATACAGTATCATCATTCATTTCTGAATGCTGCTACTGCTCCGACACATGGCTGGCATCTGCTGATCTTGCCTCATGACACCTTGTGCCTGGAGCATCTGCCCCTTTTGCTCCACCCTAACTGCACTTCTGAACTCAACTCAAGAACAGATCAAAACACTGTGCATTTTGTAACTCACATGATTCAGTCAGAACTGTACATGAGGGTAATCTGGTGCCCTATGCAGTTCTGTTAACTGACAACCCAGTTTGAGGAGGAGCAAAAAAGTTGAGAGGCAAAAAAAAGCCTTCTGCTCTCCTGGCCTTTTAAGAGTAGCAAACTGCTTACTACAGCAAGACTACAATTAAATCACATGCCCCGACAACTTGTGGGCATTTACCCCTTTTGCCTCCCTAGTTACAACTGCAGACTCAAAGATGAGATATAGGATTTCTGTGACATTATAAATAATCAAAATAGGTGTTAGCTACTCAGAGAAAACAGATTTCACACTTAATAAAATGCTGTATGTATACAGAGCAAATCAATGAACTAATGAAATGGCAATATAGAAAATTAGATGTGGGCAAATTCAAGGCTAAACTTGATCTGAGTGATAAAGTTAAGCATACCACTTTTAAATTAAGAATAAATTAAAACAACACCACAGGCAAATCCAACATGACACCCAGAAACAAATGCACAATTAGAAATCTAGCTGCATGAAGGAAGTATAGCTGCAATCATGAGAAAATGCAGTATAAAGCTTATGGCTGGATATTTAGACTCTCTCATGGACTCAGTCATTTTACAAAAGTATGTAAATAAAAAACAGATGAATCCAGTAGTTCTCCATTCATTTGAATCTAATGAAAGAATAAAATCTGAAATGTTTGTGGGTAATCTTCAATTACAGCACAGGTAGTTTTGGTAATACATTTTGGTCAAAAGTATGGAGCACTGATTGTAAAAATTTTACTTTTAAGCTAGATCCTGGAAAATAATGTAATATTATTTCAGTGTGTGGTTAAAGCACAAAAGTTAGCTGGTACTGTATGTAATTTAGTGTACACTCTGCTGACTTTCCTCAGATCATCAGATGAAACCACTCGGACGCATAATGTGATGTGTGAATACAAACATATAACATTCAAGCTAATATTTCAGATAGAACCAACACAAAATATGGTTCATCAACTTAATATTTTAAGTTTTACAACTTACAAGAAACTGGACATAATTAAAAGAATTAACAGTATTCAGACACAACAATTGCACATTCATACAGGCACCATTGTGACTATTTATGTAGCATAGAATACCACTTAAGTCTCCAGTAGTTTGCGACAAGGCTATATGAGTGTTTCTGGAACTAATCAGTCTAGTAACAGATGTTAAGTATGGATAAGACATGAAAAGATGTATTTATAAAGATAGTGAGGTAAACAATGTGCATGTTTGAAAACATAAAAATGTGTTAAGTAACAGCATAACTAAAAATTGTAAAAGCTCAAAGAAAAGAGACTGTACTAAAAAAGATAACAGTATCCGAGAATTAATGCAGCTATATCTGTATATCTGAAACAGTGACAGTAAATCCAGTTGATTCTGGGTTATGATAACAATTCTGTAATAGATTTTGACTGTTTCTCAAACATATGCTGATTTGCTTTACAAGTTAGTTGTCTACAAAGGAAGTATTGTATAAAACTTCTCCTGAAACTGTCCCTGTTATACATGATCCTAGAAGAGTACTTATTTTTTTAGTAGACTGCAATAGTTAAGCGTGTTTAAATGGTGGAATGGTTGACAGATGAAATAATGACTTGTGCTTTTCTGCATGTCTTAAACAAATGAGTCAAAACTGAATGCTAACCAATCTAGCCTTAGATGAAAACTAATGTTTTTGGTAAATACAGCTGAATGCAAGGCTGAAGTTCTGTACTTTTAACACTCCTTTGGGCACGTACATATTTCTGAGGTTACATTTTGGAATATCTTCAGCTACAAAAGTATTTGAGATGGTGGCTTATTAAATACATGAAGGCTTATATAGTGCTATGAACATCATGGGTGATTTGTGTGTTTGGGGTGCTACCAAGCAGGAATATGGTGTAAGACTAAACTGTTGGGCATATTTAGGGAAAAAAGGCATCCATCTCAATAAGACCAAATGCCAAATTTGTATATCTCATTTCAAGTGTATGGATTCATATTTTCACTTCTGAATGTCTTCTTTGGAAGGTTGGGCTCTGGGCTGGAAACTCGACACTGTAAAACTCCACTGCCAATCATGAGCAGACAGGTGATCTGCTGTGGTGACCCCTAACTGGGAAAACCCGAAAGAAGAAGAAGAATGTCTCAAATTAATGCTAATTATGAAAAGTGGAAACTGATAGAAAAATCTGCAATCATGAGTCCTAAGAATGGTCCACTATTATTCAAAGTTAATTTCCAATCTGGATGTCATAAAAGTGCCACTGAGGAAGCTTGCTGGTTTGTTGAGCATGATGTCATAATGTTTGGAGCTTCAGAGCAAATCAAAAGCTTTGAAAAGATAAACAAATATATTTTACCACCAACCATAATTTTATGATGTCTCTCAACCTGTTATTCTCCATTTTTTTGCCAATCAAGCTGGCTTAGATGTAGTACTGCTTTAAGAAGGTAAGACAATAACATAAGAGTCTAGAGAGCTCATAGGTTCCTAGAAGGTTACTAGGCTAATGGCACTAGAGCCTACTAGGCTAATGGCCCTAAAGCCCTTATAAGCCTAGCCATATAAATCCCGAGTTACTCTAAATTTTCAGTGGTTAGGTGACTGAAGTTTGCAGAGGTAAGGGTTCATGATAGTTAATACCAACTTCTTCTGCCCATGAGGAACACGAGCACCACCCCAGGAGTAAACTTGTGGTCACCCATCCATTGACCTAGGTTGCATTTGAAGACAGTCATGGAAGTGCTCTGTTTCACATGAAATGGAAGCTTGTTCCAGAGAAGTGGCAGTCTCTGGGAGATATATCTATCTGTCCAGCATGGCCTGTTCATGTCAGAGGCTAGGTTAAGATCCCTGGAACTAGTGACCCTTATGCAGTTTGATTTACAAATGTGTAGCATTTCCATCAGGCCCAGGTCAGAGACTGCCTTGTAAGCCAGGTACAGGCCACTCCTTAGCAATCTGTAGGAGACAGAATACAGTGACAGGGCTTTCAATCTTTCCATGTAAGACATGTAATTTCTTGGTGAGAAGCCTCTTCAGTCTCTCTAATTGTTGTAGGTGTCTGGTGAGGTACATGCAAAAGGGAGCTCTGTACTCAGTTATTGGCCTGATGACGGCAGAGTATAATGGAATTATAACTTCCTTAGATATAGATGTGATGCCTTTACTTATAAGATGTGCCACATAGAAAGATTTCCTTATTACTGTGGATAAGTGGTGGTCAACGTTCAGGTTACTGTAATGTAATTAGCAGGGATGGCAGATTTCCCAAAGGGAATAAAAATGCATTTTTTGCATTTAGCTTTAATCTGTGGCTTTGGCACCAATCATTTGTCTGTGTTAACCCTGTCTGCAGTATATTAACATCAGTGAGGGACTCAATGATTACTCCCAATTTGCAAATGTCAGCAAACTTAGTCACAGGCCACCCAACTTTGCCTGGACTTCTGAAAAATAAATTCTGAACAGTAAGAGGCCCAGCACAGAACCCCATGGTGCATCACTGGTGACTGGTCTTTTGATAGAGGTGAAGTTACCCGCTTTGAAAGTATGTGTCATGTCGGTGAGCCAGCTAACTATCCATCTGGTAATGTAGGGGTTAATTCCCAGTTGAGAGTTTCTCTATAATACCTGAGTGGGAGGTTGTGTCAAATGCCTTGGCTAGGTCAAGATAGGTGGTATGCACTGTCTTTCCCTTGTCTAGGGCCTTGGTGACTTTCTCAAAGTCAACCGTGTTTAATAGGCATGATCAATCTTTAACAAATCTGAACTGGGCTGGGTCCAGAGTTTGGAGATTACCTATGTCCTTGTTAATAAGGTCCATAATGATTCTTTCCATGGCTTGGCAGATGAGACTAGTCAAGCTTATGGGCCTTTAATTGCCAGGGTCAGTGAATGGTCATCCTTTGTGCAGAGGGATTACTGTTGTTGTCCTCCATTCTGCCGGAACAGAGCCAGTTCGCAGGCTGTGGTTAAACAGGGATCCAAGTGGGTCTGCTAGGTCATGTTTCAAGTTGTTTAAAAGGCAACTTGGGATGTTGTCTGCTCCCATTGATGCAGTGTTTTGGCCTTGGAGAGTGCCGAGATGACCTGCTCTCTTAAGATTATAGGTTGAGGAATGGTGGCATGTATACTTTGGGGGATTACTGCAGGGGACGGGGGGGGGTGAAGTTTGCTCCAGAGCTGTCATCTAGCAGGTTGGCTATTACCTCTAGTTGAGTATTGGCTGTGCCATCCACAACCAGTTCAGTGTATAGCTGGGTATTCCCTTTTAGATTTTGGACGTAGTTAAAAATGTCTTGTGATTATCCTTAACTAGGTAGGCTATGTTTGCTTCATAATTAGCTTTGTAGGATGTAATAAGATCTCTAATAATTTGTTTGTTGAAGCTAGAGAGGGATTACTTCCTCTGCTGAGCCAGTTCTCTCTTGTACTTTGACATCAGTTTCTTTCTCTTGCTGTATAGCCTGTTTATACTAGGGGTCCACCACGGTGGCTTGTTTTTTCCACAATATCTGTTTTTAATCTAGTTAGGTACAGCTGATTCTATACACCTGCTTAAGTAGTTATACAGGGCATTGGTGTACACCTCTGCATAGGAGTCCATGATATATTTGCTCAATGGGGCTTTGAAACTTCTTATATCATCACTTAGTAAGAGGTAGTTTATCTCTGAAAAATTCTTAAGTGTTTTTGAGCTTGATGTGGTATCTGGTCTTATAATTACATCTAGTGAGACTGATTTATGGTCCAAGCTTACCAGGGAGAACATCATATAGGGGAGGGTGCAATGCTGTCCTGTGTTAGGGAGTACTATATCCAGGACATTTGAGCTTCTTGTGGGTGTGCTGACTAGCTGATCCAGAGCATTTGCATTGACAAAGTCCAAGAACCTCTGAGCCAGCATGTTTGTGGTTGGATAATTAAAATCACCCATGAGTAAGGTGTTGGGCTGTATGGCAGGTGACTCCAGTAAGTCCAGGTATGTGGCATGCTTTTCCTGTTTCATGGTGGGGGACCTATAGCTAACAATAATGCAGTAGGGGATTTTGCCTATAGTTAATTGGACAAGAGATTCATACTGTTTGACTAGTCTCGAGGTGTACTTATCCTTAATGAAGATAGAGACCTCCTCCTTTGGTTCTTTCATGCTCAGTTTGTGGTCTGAATGTGTGGAAGGCATTGTAGCCCTGCAAGGCTGAGGTGCTTTCCGTGCCTTTGAACCATGTCTCTGTGACTGCACAGTTGTCAGCATCTACCAAAGTGAGGAGTGCTTCCAGGGAGTGCAGTTTCTTCTTTGGACTCCTAGCATTAAACAACAGTAGTTTGAGTTTATCTATAGGGGATTTTGTTATTTTAGGAGGTTGGTTATTTTTACATTGCCTAAAAAGGCACAGTAGGGATGGCTAATGTCTTTGCCAGTATCTAAAAGCCCAGGAGAGACAGGTGCAGACCATCTCTGGCAAAGCAGCGTGATCTGTCAACCATGTCTTCCCAGGCTGACAGATATTGGATTCCCCTGTACTGACATCAGAAGCTAAGCCAATTGTTAAAGTCAATCATTTTTTGTTTGTATTGTGGCATCATCCTTGGAGAAGGTAGAATGCTGCTTAAGGCTAGGGACATACGTGCCTGTGACACATAGTCTGATAGCTCAGTCATGTTTCTTTTCATATAGTCCAGTGAGGTACATCTCAAGTCATTCACCCCCAGATGGACTATGATGGAGTCATACCGGTACTTGTGGTTGAGTGGCTTGATGAATCCTGGTGCCTGACAGGCAGCTAACTGTAACCCGGTCCTTATTCAGCCTGGTGATGGGAACATCTATGTATCTTACAATGGAGTCACCCATGACCAGTAAATTAGGTTTTGTGGTGTTATACCTTATAGGCTTATTTGTTGGTGTGTTATTATGTGTTGTGGTTGTTTTTTGCATTGTTATGTGTGTAAATGGTTTCCGTTTGGGAGGCCTCTAATCTTTTGGCAAGTTACTAGCGAGTACCTTTGCATATGTGGGTTTGTGTGTCATGTCCTTATTTAGTGTGGGAAGTGTGCATGTGGTGAGAACCTGTTCAGCCTTCGATTTGTCCTTATGTGACAGTCTTGTCTCAAATTTCATAGTGTAACTACACCTCTCACATAAAGTAATTGTTTCAGGAGTAAGTGGTTGTCACTATACATGAAACAATTGCTACATTTCCTCAGGATACCCATGTTTGTTAGGCTGAATGAAATACAAATTCCATAAGTACATATAGGAAAAGGAAATGTTAGCAGTCATATATGGATAGCAGCAATTCTATGACTACATATATGATGAAGCTGTCATAGCTGAATTAGATCATAAACCTTTGCAAAGTATTTTAATAAATATTTGTTTAAGATTAATATACCAGCTAGATTTCAGACAACAGGTTCAAAAGTTCAAAGGTATATAACAGGCTACTGACCACCAGGACCTTTTTAAACCTAGCCATGCAATCCAACCCAATTGTGTACCTTTGTATCATGGCTGTTTATTAGGAGGTGCTATGTTATTTAGCAAGTTTCTAGAAGTTATGGGGGGTATGTTATTTTGGACATTACTGTCTGCCTCTATTTTCCAATTTTCCATTGATTGATCAAGGTCATGCTTAAATAGGGTTAGGGATGGGCTCTACTTCACATAGATGGGGAGCCTGTTCCAGAGCATGGGATCCTGTGAGACATGTTTGTCTTGCTAACGTGTCTTATTTATGTCATCAGCAAAACTGAAATCCTTGGATCTGGTGGTTCTGATGCTGTTCATTTCATGGATGTGAAAAAGTTCCATCAGAACTGGATCTGAGGATGCCTTGTATGCCAGATATAGATTGCCTGTCAGTAACCTTTAGGAGTCAGAGTTTAGAGATAGAGTTTTAAGGCAATCCATGTAGGACAATGTGTTTGTATCTTGGATTTACCTAGTAAAGAAATTTTGTGGGAATTCCAGCTGTTGCATATGTTTGGTAAGGTACATGCTGAATGGGGTATTGTACTCAATGATGGGTCCGATAAGGGCTGAATAAAGTGGCACTATGACTTCTGTGGATTTGCGTGCCATGCCCTTACTTGCAAGTTGGGTGACATAGGATAATTTCCTTACTACCTTCAACACATGTTGGTTAGAGGTCAGATTACTGTTTACATGTTTCCAGATCTATGATTACATGGTCAACTCTTAGGGGTGTCTTATCAATTGAATAATTAGTCTGGGTGGCTGTTTTCCCAGAAGGCACTATAACACATTTCATGGCATTGAGTTTTAGTCCGTAACTTTGACAGCAGTAATTTGTCAGTCTTTTAAGATGCTTGCGTCATGGAGAAAATGTATGATAGATCCAAATTTGTAGTCATCTACCAACTTGGTCAGCCAAAGGCCCTTGATATAAGCCTTCACCTCTGAGAAGTAGATGCCAAATAGGAGCAGTGCCATTGTGGACCCCCGAGGCACCCTACGAGTGACCGATCTCTTGGTGGAGGCAGTATCACCAATCCTAACTTCCAGGGTCCTGTTTGTGAGCCAGCTGACAATCCAGTGAGTTATGTAGGGGTTTATACCCAGTTCAGTAATTTTGTCAGCTATACCTGAGTAGAGTCTTGTATCGAGTGCCTTAGCCATGTTATTGAATTTACAAATATAAGACATATGAATACAGTATAAACTAAACAAACAAATACACACTGATGATACAATGAGGACAACATTTGTACAAGAATAAAAAGATGGCTTGTTTGAGTAGGATTGAGAAATCATAGGAGTTGTATCTCAGCTACTTATGCCCATACATAAGCTAACTTTATTGCACAGATGTATGGAAGAAGGCATACAAATGGTACAGCTAGGAGAAGTCATTATGAATGGAAACCAAGACAAAATGCCAACACCACCTCAGTGGATTAGGGCTTACCTTTCATACTATGATGAATCATGTTTTCAAGGGCTGTTGCTCACTTCTAACAGGGTTCATAAGTTTTTACTATGCAGGAGGTAGTAATAACCACTGAGAAGCCTAGCTAGTGTAAGCCACTAAACTAGTCAATAAATTAGCTACCGCAGTCAATCATCACTAGCCTAGCTACGCAGACACAAATTTATAAATGGCAATCCAGTCACTCAGATTGATTCTGAGGTTTTCTAGCGTACTGCATCATTTCATGTGTAAGGGAACTCTTGGCCTTAAGTAAAGAATATGTTGAATTAGATACCGATCACACAGTCAAGAACTATATTTGCTATTACAGAGACTGAGGTCTTTGGAATTTGTGGTCTTAGCATTACCTGCTTTCTGAAAGTGATGGCAGTCAGGAAGGACTGGGTCTTTTATAGTGTGGAAGTGTGATAAAGGTCATCATGCAGAAGCCTGCAAGACACAGGGTAAACTGACAGGGCTTTTAATCTATATTATCATCTTAAGGATGCTTTTAATCTATCTGAGCAGCTTACGGGTGCTTTTAGTCTATATTATTTTATTTATTTATTTCATTTGTTAAACAGGTAATGTCCAACTGGGCATGAGGCCCATTTTCAGTGGAGGCCCTGGGAGAAAAGCTCCTTACATGCAATTGAGACAAATTAAAACCAACAGAATAAACAAAGTGAAAAATATTAATAGTATTTAGAGTGTACAATGTACATCCTGGGTGGTAATTTAAATTATAGCAGTAATTAACAAAACTTTACAAAGTTGGCACCGTTTAAAATGGTGTTCAGATATATAGTAATATTTTACAAAAATTTACAAGAATGGCACAGTTTGAGAAGGAAATGTTGTTGTTGTCTTTCGGCTTTTCCCAGTTAGGGGTTGCCACAGCGGAATTCCGGTCCGCTAATGATTGGTAGTAGATTTTCACGAACGCCGAGGTGCCAGCTCGACGTTCAGCCTTCAACGAAGGCACACCCATTTACGCATGTGTTTCAAATGCCCACCCAACCACGAGGAGAACATGCAGACTCCACACAGAAGGCACTCCCTGCACTCCAGCCGAGAATCGAATGGGAGGACCTCTTGCTGTGAGGCAACAACGCTACCACTGCACCACCACGGATGTTTAAGAAGGAAATAACAGCATGAAATAGTAGTGAACAGTGTGCTACAGTTTGGCAGGATAAAGAAATGTAGTCACCATAAGACTTGTAAGACCATGCAGTATTAATGTTAAAATTGCCAGTTGAGAGAGTGTTGGATCAAATTAGATTCAGCAGATAATAAGTGTAGCTGTTTTTAGAGCTATTATAGATAGGAGGGAGGGAGAAGTGGGTGGACTAGCCTTGGGTGTGACAGGAGCAGAGCCAGTATTTTTCTAAATGTACCTTGAGGAGGTGTTTGAACTCATGAATGCTAGGGTTTGTAGTGATGGGTTGAGGAAGATTGTTTCAGGTTTTGCCAATTTTATATGAGTGGAGGGCAGTGCCTTGTGTGTTGTGGGGTAGAGTAATCTTTAATATTAGTTTATTACAGGATCTAAGTGATCTAGGATTTATGTTGGGTTGGATTAAGTTAGTGATTGCCTGGCAGTCATTTGGTTGGTGAATTATTTTTGTGGGCTATGGATAGTTGGTGTAGAGTTAGAAGGTTTGGGAGTTCTAACCATTTAAGTTGTGAGAGTTCTGAGCAGTGGTGGGTTCTATAAGGGTAGCCTGTAGCAAATTTGGCAATTTTGTTGTAGCGGGATTCTAGGTTATTTAGGTCTGATTTACGTAGGTTTGTAAAATCTTGGGATCGGTAGAGCAGTGTGGATAGTAGTTGTGTGTGGGCAGTGGCTTATCAGTTCAATGGTGCTTTTAATCTATGTGAGCAATTTAAGGAGCATTATTTTGGTTAGCAATGCTTGGGATCTTTTGACCTGGGCCAGATATTTGTAGCGGTATATTGCAAAGAATGCTGGATCTAATGATGGAACATAGAGAGTATTTATGGCTTCCTTAGTTTTGGAGGACATGCTTTTGGTGATTGGTTGAGAAAGGTAGAGCAATTACCTAAATAGGTCATAATCCCTAATCAATGAGTCAGGAAATGCTACACAAAATTTATGAATTTAATTTAGGTTTAAAGAAATAGCAAGAAATGTCTCATGAAATTGAAAGATTAGTGCTACCACAAGAAATCAAAACAAAAGAGGTTATTCCACGTGATGTTCAGGATTACTATGGCATAAAGTAGGAACAGAGCTTTCCAGTTCAAGAATCAAGATTACATTATTTGTGTAGATTAAGAATCAAGATTACATTATTTGTGTAGATTATTATTCAAAATAACCATAACATGTCCAACTGAAATATACTTCTGATTCCCCAGCAATCACTGTAGTTAAACGAATAGTCTTTCATCGTGGCATAACTGAAGAAGTAATTTTTAGATAATAGACCACAGTGATAAGTTTCACAAGTTTATGCAACACTGAAATTTCAGGCATGCCACAGCAAGTTCATATTATCTGCAAAACGTTGGACAGGCTAAAAAACTACTTCAGGCTACCAGAAATACATTGAAAAAAACTAAGATGCTGCATGCAGCTGAGTGTTGCCTTTCATTATTGTTGTATAAAAAGACATCTTTGTAGAAAAAACAGCCGTCCTAATTTCAGCTTATAAATGACAGAAGACAAACTAAAATTTCCTGTCAGATATACTTTGTTGCAGCCACAAAATTGTCTTTGTGTCTTGGAGAGGACAAAGAAAAGAGAAGCAATTTAAAACATATGATAAACATTCCTGTCCCCCACCTAGTATCTCTGAGGAAGAGGCCTTAAATGCCCTCTCCAAGGCCCAAAACACAGCTTCTATAGGACCAGACAACATCCCAGGCTGTGTTCTGCATGGGTTAAAACAGGAATTAGCATCACCACTGGGCACGCTTTTCAATCACAGCCTAAGCACTGGCTTCATCACAGCAGAATGGAAGACAGCAACCTTTATCCCTTTGCACAAAAGGGGTGCATTCACAGACCCTGGGAACTATAGACCCATTAGCTGACCAACCTTATCTGCAAGGCCATGGAATGAATCATCATGGACCTTATTAACAAAGATTATAGGAAATCTCCAAATGCTCGACCCCATCCAGTTTGGCTTTGTCAAGGGGAGAGCATGAATGTTAAACTTAGTGGACGTCTTCAAGACAGTCACCAAAGCCCAAGACAAAGGCAAATATGTGGATACAGCCTACCTAGACTTAGCCAAGGCCTTTGACACAATCCCTCACTTAGGCATCATTGATAAACTCAGCCAGCTAAGTATCAACCTATATATTGTCAGGTGGGTTGCAAACTGGCTCACTGATAGAACTTGTACTGTCAAAATAGGAGACTCCACCTCCTCCAGCAGTGCTGTTCCACAGGGATTGGTTCTGGGACCACTACTGTTTGGAATCTGCTTCACTGAAGTACAGGCTAAAACTAAAGGACTGTGGCTGACCAAGTTTGCTGATGAGTGCAAACTGGGAGTGATCATTGAAACCCCTAGTGAAGTCACCATCCTGCAAGAAGGTCTTACTCAGACTAATGACTGGTGCCAAAATTATGGTCTTAAACTTAATGCAAAAAATGCATTATCATCCCCTTCAGCAAGGGTGATGTTCCTGGAAACTACCACATCAATAGCAATACCCTAAGCATACAGTCAGTGGTGAGGGATCTGGACACACAGGTCGACAGCAACCTTAACTTCAATCACCATGTCTCCACAGTGGTGAGAAGGGCATTTTATATTGCTCATCTCATAAGTAAAGACATTGCCTCCAGAAAAAAGAGGATATTGTAGATCATAGTGTGTGTGTTGTACCTTTAAAGCCAATGTAGTTTGTGGGCATGTGCATGTAAGTACTGACCACATGCAAGCAGAGTGCCATTTTGTGTAAGCAGTCAGAGTGATGTATGTGTGCAGCAGTCAGTTAGCTAGTTTAAGTTTTATGTTCCAGTCATCCATCCTGACGTGTTTGTGCGTAATAAACATCTTAAACGAGCACCCAAGCCTCATTGTCTTATTTGAATACACAAGACGAATGACATGGGTGTCAGAATGGGATCCAAAGTCAAAACCATGAAGTGCACAGTCAGTAATGGAGGAATATACAGGAGTGGCTCAAAAGACTTGAAAACCGGTCAGAAAATATTTCCAGGTACTTAAACTCATTTGAATGATTTTTTGCTCAATGAATATGAAACAAAGCATTCAAAACACTCAAAATGAATTACTGAATAAACAAAATGTTTGAAACTGCGACATATTGATAAAAGCACTCAAAATAATCATGAAAACATTTGAAACAATATGTGAATCATATAAAATGTTTGAAAAAGAGAAATGGACTGTATGTTTTCACAATGTACTACTTTTTCACATTAACTAAAGATATTTGAAATGTTGGAAGTGTGCAAATTGCTGGCAGTGTGTGCAGTATTACAGCACAGTTTTTTCAAAGAGTACAGTTAGAGTCTGTTGTGCAGCTGAATATAATTATGAGTACCTGGTGTGTGTGTGCTTGAAATTTATTTGGCATGGCAGAGGGATTTTGCAGACCTGGTCTGCTTGTGTTTGATAACAATATTGCAGAGAATTAGAGACTATTTGAGCAAGAATATGATATTTTCATGCAGATTGCTTTTTCCTGATAAAGACAGATGTACAAAAGCATTTATTCTGCTTAATTTAGCTGGTTCAGAAGCCACTGAGAGAGAATGTTCATTTGTGTATGCACCTACTGTTTATGCAGAGGAGGGGAAGACTGCCATATTGTGGTACAGGTTGAAATGTGGGAAGACCATGAGTGCTTAAAATGTAAATTTAGAGAAATGTGCAACCCTCAAATGAATATTATAATGGAAGGGCACATATTTTACACAAGAGATCAAAAGCCTGGTGAAACTTTTGCAGCATATATAACCGACTTGAGAAACAAGGCAAAAATGTGTAGATTTGGTGATCTGAATGATGAGTTGATAAAAGACCAGCTTATGTGTGGTGTTAATGATGATGCAGTGAGAAAGATTTTGCTTCGAGACAGTGATTTATCTGTAAGCAAAGCCATAGAGATTTGTCAGATATATGAGCTTACAGAAAAGCACATGAACATGCTTAGCTGAGTGGAGGAGGGGCATTGACTACAACTCTGATCTGAAATATATAACAATAAGTATCCTGTTTTTTTCCTATTTTTACTAGTTATTGCTTCTAGCAATTTATATATAGCATTTTTATTGTCTGCTGCATACTTTTCACTGTATTTTATTGCTATTAACTAATCTATACGGTTGAACTAAAATTGTCTGCCTTACAGGGCCTGATAAATAAGTATTTTACTATAACACTGTTTGTAAAGCTTTTTAGCTAGTTTCACTGTGTGAAAGGTATTAACTGGAAATGTTCTCTGTTTGTTAAGCATCTGTTTGTTTGTTCTGATTTCCTGCCAAGGAGTGTATCATATAACTGATTTGTTTGCAGTTAAAAGCATTCTGTAGAGTCTCCTTGCTCCTTTATCTGTTTAAAAACATTCATTTTGTGGCTCACTGCTGTTTTTCTGCTGTGATAAACATATCTGTAGTATTTACTGTTTAAAAGAGTGTAGGCCAGTAGCTGTAGTATAGTCTCAGTTCAGATTTGCTGTCTCTGAGCCTGTTTGTTTTTGCAGTGGTTGTTCTGAGCACATGTCCCAGGCCATCTTGAATTAGCAGAAGCCTTTCTTTACCATTGTGGCAGGATTATGTTGATTGGCTGCTGGCTGGTGGAGGTTGGCTGGTCTAGAGCTTGGAGTAACCACTCATTGGTTCTTTTGAGCTTTTTTTAAAAAAATGTTTAAGGTTGTATCTTCTGGTATTTAACCCCTAACTTTGAGAGGATTTATGTCTATACACACTTAACTGAGTGGAGGAGGAGCATTAACTACAACTCTGATCTGGGATATATAACAATATATATCCTTTTTTTGCTTATTTTTACTAGTTATTGCTTCTAGCAATTTATATATAGCACTTTTTATTGTCTGCTGCATACTTTTTACTGTATTTTATTGTTATTAACTAATCTGCATGGTTGAACTAAAACTGTCTGCCTTACAGGGCCTGATAAATAAGGTTTTAGTGTCACACTGTTTGTAAAGCTTTTTAGCTAGTTTCACTGTGTGAAATGTATTAACTGGAAATCTTCTCTATTTGTTAAGCGTATGCTTGTTTGTTCTTATTTCCTGCCAAGGAGTGTATCATATAACTGATTTGTTTGCAGTTAAAAGCATTCTATAGAATCTCATTGCTCCTTTATCTGTTTAAAAACTTTCATTTTGTGACTCACTGCTGTTTTTCCTGCTGTGATAAACATTTCTGTAGTGTTTACTGTCTAAAAGAGTGTAGGCTAGTAGCTGTAGCATTGTTTCCCACCCTCTGTCCCTGTTGCTGTTTTGCTGTTATACTTGGTGGCTTTGTAGTTGCCTGCCCTTACTGTAAATTTAATCTGGGACACTCCTCCCAGTCCAGTGTCATTAGCTCATTCTACCTAATACAGAGAGAACATTTGAGAAGGCCAACCTACTTAGTTTCCTAACCTTGACTTATCTTCTGCTTTTCCTTTCTCCCTTTCCTTTACAAAAGCAACTTTGCTAGAATCTCCCTGTGTTCGGCTTCTCAGCTGATAAGTATATTTTTGTCACTTTTTAACTGTAACAAAAAAAAATTCTAAGCTTGTTTCCTACCTTTCCTGTAACTAGTCCAGTCCAGATAGAGATTTGCTATATCCAGGACTTTTTGTAAGCTTCTGAGCCCCCCAAGACTTTCTGTGTTGGAGGGAAGCCTTCTAGCTTATCAATGGGAGTGGTAAGCACTAGGTAGCCTATCTACCTCAAGAGGAGTGGTTTCTAGCCCAGAAATTGTAGTCTATTGGCTGTTTGGGCAGTTTTTCTATCTCTTTCAACTTTCTGGTTTAAAAGCTCGCATTTGCGCTCTTTCCTCCTTTCCTGTAACTAGTCTAGTCCAGATACAGATTTGCTTTATCCAGGACTGTTTGTAAGTTTCTGAGCCCCCCAAGCCTTTTTGTGTTGGAGGTAAGCCTTCTAGCTTATCAGTGGGAGTGGTAAGCAATAGGTAGCCTATCTACCACAAGAGGAGTGGTTTCTTGCCCAGAAATTGTAGTTTATTGGCTGTTTGGGCAGTTTTTCCATCTCTTTCAACTTTCTGATCTAAAAGTCTGCATTTGCGCTTGTTTCTCACCTTTCCTGCAACCAGTCTAGTCCAGATACAGATTTTCTGTATCCAGGACTACTTGCAAACTTCTGAGCGGTACCAAAGTCTCCTCTTCAATTTTTCCCTTAGATCTGCTAGTTCTCTCCTCTCCTGCACTTTTACTAGCTTATTAGTCTATCACTTTACCAGACTTCTTGTAGCAATTATTGTAGCACACAAAAGTGCTACCAGCACAAAATGTTCTACAAGGATACAGCTCCAGTGCTTATTATTAATGCCCACCCCTCCAGGCATGTCTTAAGGTCAGTTCCCTGTGCTTTCTCCTATCAACCTGGTGAACTTGGGCATCCTGAGGCAATGTAGCAACTGCCTCATGTACACTGACAACCTTCTCCTCTTACCTCCTAACACTCAGACTCACAAGAGATGCGCGTGTATATCCAAACTGGAAGCCATGCACTCTCCAGCCAAGACCAGAATAGCTGGTCAAGGGGAGAAGGTCAACACTTGCACCACACCACATGGAACACATAGCCCTCCAGAACACACACCAGCACTGCCTTCACATAAAACCACAAACCACACCCCCACCTTTATGGAGGGTCTCAATAAAAATCTACCCAAACAGCAGAGTCCTCCAAGGCAGAAATGCACTCGACCACCACAACACAACACTAATCATGAGACACATAACTCTTCTAAATAGTGTGCCACTCAATGAAAGTTCCTAAGGCAAAACAGCATGCCCAACACACTATTCATAGGTGACTCGATAGTGAGGCACACTGATGTCTCACTCACTAGGCTGAATAAGGAGAAAGTAAAAGTCAGCTGCCTGTCAGGTGCCACGATCTGCCACATAATGACTCAGGTCCCTCAACAACAGGCACAAATATGACTCTGCCATTGTACATGTGGGTGTGAATGACCTGAGATGTACCTCCCTGGACTACATGAAAAGAGACATGGAGGAGCTGTCAGAATATGTAGCCCAGGTGGGTATGACCCTAGCCCTGAGCAGCATCCTACCATCACCCAGAATTATACCACAGTACAAGCAGAACATTATTGATTTCAACAATTGTCTAAGTTTCTGGTGTCATTCTAAGGGGATCCAGTATCTGTCTGCCTGGGATGACATGATTGACAGACCCCGATGCTTTGCCAGAGATGGCCTACATCTGTCACCCCTGGGTTTCCGGATACTGGCCAAGGCTCTTGCCACCCCTATAGTGCCTTTTTAGGTGGTGTTCCAAAGGCCAAATTACCACCGTAACAGCTACAAACAAATGCAATCTGAGGGTCATGCTGCTCAATGCTAGAAATCTAAATCTCAAAATGCACTCGCTCGAAGCACTCTTTAAAATGGAAAACATTGACATTTGTGCCGTAAGAGAGACCTGGTTCAAGGCAGCAGAAAGCACCCCTGCACTATCAGGCTATAACTCATTCCACACCTTTTGGCCCCAGAACTTGGACTGAAGCTCCAAAGGCGGTGGTGTTTCCATATTCATAAAGGATGCACACACCTCCAGACTGGTAGCCCAACATAATGCATCTGAGATACTTCAGGTGCAGCTAACACTGGGTAAGACAGTGATTCAGGTCATAGCCTGCTATAGATCTCCAGCCATATCACAAGACTAACACCCCACATTCCTAAGTACCCTGGAGAATATTAGAATCCAACCTAACAGTCTCATACAAGGTGACTTCAACTACCCCTCCATTAACTGGGAGAACTACTCATGTACCAATACAGTTGCCCAACATTTCCTGGAATTCATTAATTCCAGTGCCCTGGGCCAGCTCATTCTTACCCCCACTAGAGGTAGCAACATCCTTGACCTGGTTATTATTAACATGGGCAACCATTGCTCTACACCAATAGTCAACTCCTCCCTGGTTAGATCCAACCACAAGCTAATCACCTTGGAAATCCACATCCCTCCCACCACCCCCGCAATGGTAACCACCATGAAAAACTTCTCCAAAGCTAACTTTGGGCTCCTAAAAACAGAGGTGGCCAACTTTGTGGTACCCATGCAAATGGAGATCAGTTGCCTGACTGCTGAATCATACACCAATGCACTGTATGAACACATACACAAATGCATGGATCTCGCCATACCCAATAGAACCAAGACACTCTCCTCCAAAAAAAGGAAGCCAGTCTGGTGGCCCCCTGCCATAAACAAACTCTACAACAAAAGGAAGAAACTGATGCAGAATAAGGTGAAGTCCAAAGACTGGGAAAACTCCCTTATCAGCCTCAACAAAAAGTTGAGATCCCTCATCAAATCCTCTAAAGCTAGCTATGAAAACAGAATTGCAGCAGATAGTAAAGACAACCACAAGGCCTTCTATAGTTATGTAAAGAATCTCCATGGCAATACCCAGATTTGCTCTGAGCTGCTGCACAATGGTACCTCCTATACCAAGCCAACAGATATTGTCAATATACTGGCCGACAGATTCAGTGCCAACATTACCCCCCCCAAGGGAGCAGTCACAATACCAGTAGATTGCCAGGCACTCAGTAGTACTGATGCACAGGTTAAAACAGCACTGTCCAAGGTCAAAAATACAGCTTCTATAGGACCTGACAACATCCCTTGCTGTGTTCTATATGAACTACAGAGTGAACTGGCACCTCACCTGTGTGCCCTGTTCAATCACAGCCTCACCTCAGGCTTTTTCCCTATCAAATGGCGCACTGCTACAGTTATCCCTCTCCACAAAGGAGGAGCAACTGCAGACCCTGTGAACTATTGCTCCATTAGCCTGACGAGTCTGATATGCAAAGGTATGGAACACATCATGATGGACCTAATGAACAAGGATATAGGGAATCTCCAAACTCTGGATCCCACACAGTTTGGTTTTGTGAAGGGTAGATCATGCCTGCTCAACTTGGTTGACTTCTTTGAGTCAGTCACCAGAGCTGTGGATGAAGGCAAGGTGGTTCATACAGCCTACCTTGATCTGGCCAAGGCCTTTGATACCATTCCCCATTCAGGAATCATAGAGAAACTCACTAAGCTAGGCATCAACCCCTATGTCACTTGGTGAGTTGCAAACTGGCTCACAGGTAGAACCAACAGTGTGAAAGTAACTGACCCCAAGTCAGACTGTTGACCAGTCACAAGTGGAGTCTCACAGGGTTCGGTCCTAGGTCCTCTCCTGTTTGGTTTCTACTTCTCTGAAGTCCAGACCAACATGAAGGGACTCTGGCTGATAAAGTTCACATGATTACAAGTTGGGAGTTATTATTAACTTCCCAAGTGATGCTGACATCCTACAGAAAGGCCTCCCTGAGACCAACAACTGGTGTCAGAACCATGGCCTTAAGCTCAATGCCAAAAAATGTGTCGTCATCCCCTTTGGGAAAAACATGGTTCCCATGAATTACCACATCGATGGTAGTCCACTGAACACAGAAGGCGTTATAAGAGAGCTGGGAACACAGGTTGACAGCAACCTCTCCTTTAACCACCACATTGCCACTGTCGTCAGAAAGTCCTTCTATGTGGAACATCTCATTACTAAGGGTTTTGCATCCAGGAAGAAAGAGGTCATTGTCTCCTTCTACTCTTCCCTCATTAGGCCAATCATTGAGTACAATTCCCAAATTGGAATGTACCTCACTAAACACCTGCAACAACTGGAGAGGCCGCAAAAGTACCTTACAAAGAGGATCTTAGGCCTTAAGCATTTGTCCTTTATGGACAGACTCAAAAAACTTCAACTATTCTCTGTCTCATATCGCCTACTTGGAAGCGATCTCTGCTTGACTTACAAAGCCATGTCTGACCCAGCTCTGTTAGAAATGCTACATCTAAAGAAATCCCAATCCCTCCGCATCACACACTCCAGAGACCTCAACCTCATTATCATAATCAACAGAACAATCTGGAGGGACATATTCATAACCCAGACTGCCCATGCTATGGAATAGACTTCCCATACATGTCAAGCAGAGCACCTCACTGGCCCTCTTCAAGAGAAATCTTGATGAGTGGATGGGAAATAGAAAATTCACTTCAGGGATCACTCCAATGGCTTTACTCAACATTATCCAGATCACCCAGACAAACCACTGACAGGTATGAAAATGAAAAAGCTGATTTTGAAGTCGTGGAAGTCAGACAATTTTCTTCCACATGTCTTGATGAGCTTAGAAATCACACAGCTTCCAATCCAGTTCTTCAGAAGCTCAACCATTTTATCAAGTCAAGGATGGTCTGCAAAACAATCTTGTTTACCACTAGACAATCAACAGTATTTTCCTTATAGAGACGAGATTTTGATGGAAGATGGCATCAACATGAAAGGTCCAAAAGTGGTAATTTCAAAATCCTTGCAACAAGAGTATATTAAAATCTTGCATCAAGGTCACCCGGGAACTGATTTTACCAAAAGAAGGGTGAGAGGACTAGCATTTTGGCCTTTTCTGTCAAAATGATATTGAGAAGGAAATCTCAGCTTGTTCTATTTGTAATAGTACCAAACTGCACCAACAAAAAGAACCACTTCAGCTAAACAAGATTCATGAACTACCTTGGTCGACGGCAGCCACATATATTTTCGAATGGAATGGTCAACATTATTTGGTAATAGTAGACTCTTATTCAAACTGGTTTGATATTGACCTACTTCCTAAACTAACTTCCAGTACTGTCATTCTGAAGTTGAAGAGACATTTTTCTGTCCATGGTAGTCTGCACAAAGTCCTTTCTGACAATGGTGCACAGTTTATATGTCAGTAGTTCAAGAGATTTGTTGAGACATGGGACTTTGGTCATGTTACATGTAGTCCTGAGCATCCATAATCTAATGGCTTGGCTGAATGTACAGTTCAAAGTGTGAAACAGTTGCTAGAGAAATCCAAACCAGACAAAAACGATATTTTTCTCAATTTGCTTAATCTCAGAAACATTCCTTGAGACAATTTACTTGGTTCACCTGTTCAGAGATTTATGTTGAGACAAACTAGAACTACACTACCAATCAGTAAGAATTTGATGATTTCAAGTGCTAAAAATAACAAAGCAGTAAAAGCCCAACTTATGAAAAAAGCATTTGTCACAGAAATTCCAGTATGACAAAACCAGCAAACCTCTCAATCCATTAAAAGAAGGTGTTATAGTGAGGCTGTAGACAGCAAAAGGTTTTGATCGAGTAGGACTTGTGAAACATCTATGTGAGGAACTGAGATTGTACATCATTGAGTCATATGGTATGGAATTTAGGCAGAATCAGAAACATTTATTGCCGGTGTCTGAGCCAGTGTTACAGCATCTTGTCTGTAATGAAGACTCAAATTCTCAGAGTATGCTATCGAATGTTCCTGTTCTAGAGAACAATTCATCTTCTGTTCCTGTTCCTGAAAATATCCCTGCAGTTCCTAATGAAGAGCATTCCCCAGTAACTGTCCCTATTGCTAAACCCAATATTGATTATTATATTACGAGGTCAGGTTGTATCTCAAGACCTAATCCTAGATACACGGCAACCTGGACATGATTGTTATTGTTTATGTGCTTACATAATTTGCATGCATATCTGATTGTGGTTTTTCATTTGGATGACAACATTTTCAAAGAGGGAGGATGTAGATCATAGTGTGCGTTGTATTTTTAAAGCTACTGTAGTTCATGGGCATGTGCATATAATTACTGAGTGGGTTCCTATTAGATGACCGAAGATGCATTCTATCGAATGCATCTTGGTCGAACTTAAAACAATGAAAAGGCAAAATAGAGAAGTGGCTTTTAAGCAAATTCTTTTCCAGGGAAAGAATTTGCTTGGCCGCTTCTATTACTTTGCCATTTTCGGCACTGTAGTGCGATCTCGGAGTTGGTATATTTAAGTAGGGGGGTTATGGGGGGCGAAGCCCCCCACTTTATGTATTCTTTAATTTTTTTTTTTTTTTTTTGGAACAGCGATTTTTTTCCCCTTGGAAAAAAAAATCGCTGTTTTGAGCTTTCGAGATTGTAAGCTTTCGCTTACATGGGGTCGATTATTCATTGTTCGCTTTTTTACGCATTCGATGATTTAATATAGACCCTACTGAGCACGTGCAAGCAGAGTACCATTTTGTGTAAGCAATTGGAGTGAAAGCATGTATGTGTGTAGCAGTCAGTCAACTATTTTTTTTTAAGTTTTATGTTCCAATCATCCATCCTGATGTGTTTGTGTGTAATAAACATCTTAAATGAACACCCAAGCCTCATCATCTTATTTGAATACACAAGACGAGTGACATTTATAACCCCCCCCCGTACTCTTCCCTTATTAGGCCAATAAGAGAGTACAACTCTCCCTTTGGTATGTTCCTTTCCAAACACCTACAGCAATTGGACAGACCACAAAGGTTCCTTACAAAGAAAATTCAGGGTCTTCAAGATCTGTCTTAGGTGGACAGATTGAAATCATTGTCACTTTACTCTCTGTCGTACAGACTGCTCAGAGGTGACCTGTGCCTTGCATACATTGCAAACTCTGACCCAGCTTTTATGGAAATGCTGCACATTCCCAAGTCAAATGGCACATGGGTCACTTGCTCAAAGGACCTTAACATGATATGTGATATAAACAGAACTTGCTGGAGAGACAGATTTGTCTCACGGAATTTGCCCCACTTTTGGAACAAGCCCCTTATTGGCCCTATTCAAGCGTAATTTGGACGATTGGATGGGTAACTGGAAATTCACTACAGAGGTTCCACCTGTGTCCCTCTTGGACAGGAGCAATAGGTGTTGATCTTAGTGTCTGATTGAACCAGATAACCTTGGGAACATTGGTTGAACTTGGCTAGATTTGTAAGGCCCCTGTGGGGCTGTTAGCCTAGTAACCTCCTGTGATCCTATGAAGAATCTTTTGTCTCTACAGGAAAGAAAAAGTGAACTTGCAGTAAAGATCTAATAGACAAGATAAAGGTTACAGTCATTGATACTGGATTGGAGCCTAGATCTTATTTATCTCAAGGAGTTCATGCCAGAATCTACAGAAGATGTAGAAGGCATTCAACAAGATTATCTACAATGATAGAGAATTATATGAGAAACAGTGACTTTTCTGAAAGTAATAGCCAGTCTGTACCTATATAATGCCAATAGCCTTGACATTGTCCTTACCACCCTCACTGAGTGCTATAGATTCATATAGTGACTCTGTTATGACTACTTTATCAGGAGCAGCACAGCAGAATGACACATGCAAACTTCTGGCTGCTGTGAACAGAAGTAGTAAGGGTCTCTGAAATCATGGCAACAAAGGCTTACAGTAATTTTTGCATGTTTTTCCTCCTCACAGCTGGCCACTGGATGTTATCAAGATCTCTGCATGCCCACTGGGTCTACCAAGCACTTTTATTTCTCTCCCAGAGTTGCTCTGATCCATGATCAGGACTGGAGAGGAGACTGAGACAGCTGGTGCATTGTTGTATTCATGCCATGAAGAGTTTTGGCCCTAATCATTTTTTCTTTTCTACATGCCCACATTTGTTACTTCCATGTAGTGGCCATGGAATGAGGATGTGCTGGTATGTCATTCTACCTCCACAGTGACTCAGCCAATGTCCTCCACCAGTCCCTCTTGGAACAATACTTCCTTGCATGTCCCCAGCTTCTACTAGGGATCAAAAGCAAGCAGCACCTAAAGGTGTGCCATTCCCCCAGGACATGTAATCCCGTTCTTCTCTTGCCAGCTCCTCAAACACTTGAGACACTAATCAAACCCAATTTGCCTGGGCCTTGGTCAGAGTTTTATCCCTCTATTCCAGAGTGCTTACAGTGAATTGTTTGTATCGTGATTATATTAAGGTTATTTCAGTGCAACAGCTTGAGTCTTTAGGTATTCACATCACAGTTGCTTGTTAAAATGTGAGTGACTTGTCATTGATTGTATTTTACTGCTGACACAGCACTGTGATTTCATACAAAAGGCAAGATGGTTATTAGACTGCCTGCCGGTGGTTACACTTTCTCCCAGGCTAAACGACCATAGAGTGAGGAATAATAAAATAAGAGGATGTCTGCTGGTGCTGGTGATTTTGCAAAAAAATTATTTTTGTTATATGTCTTTGTGATATGGTGAGTTAGATTACATATGTTAAGATTTTGATGGTTTTTAGTGTCTTTCTTGTTAAACTTTAGTAATACAATATCATATGAATGGGAAGGCATAGTGAAACCAGTGTCAAAGGTTTCAGAAACTAACCCCTGGATTTACTAATCTTCCGTGCAGGACTAGCTTAATCCTGCATGGAAACAGCTGTTTAGGAGCAGGACAGAAGCGTGCCATGCATATTAACGAAGGTGCACTGCCTGAGCTCATAATCTTACACGGAGTGTGTAAGAGTGCAGGGGGCATGTCTGAGAGCAGAGCTCTCAGGATATACATGACCCTGCAATGAAGAACAGCAGAATGCCCTAAAAGAATGAGCAAGACTGCTCAGAGGTGTCTGTATACCCCCATCAACATCCACCCATGTGTACAGGAGTAATAGTAAACACAAACAATATAAAGATCATTTTTTTATGAAACAGATTAAATTTAACCTTAGGTGTGTGGGTTTGCCCATTGCTTAGCTATGGTTAATGCAGTTTAAATGGCAGAAGAGGATAAAAAGGAAGATAGATGCAAATGAAGCAGTATAGCAATAGTGTAGTGGGCAGAGCATTCGCCTTATGAGCAATCATTCCCGGTTCGAGTCCCACTGCAGCACATTCCATTTTCCATGTCAAATCACGTTATGACCAATATTTTTAGTTGCATAACCTACTAAATAACATATATTTCTGAACTGGAGTACTGCATTAAATGCAGATGTGAGGTGTCAGTGTCATAATGTTGCAAAGTCCACAGATAATCATATGTGCCCCATACAGTATATGTACACAGGAATCAGGGATATAAATGGAAGGTAAAATGTGTAATGAATGATAACTCCATACAGCTTCCAAATCCCCCACCTTCCCAAGAACCATTATATACATTACTGTCTAAATTAGTACAGTGGTAAGTGGGAGTAAGCACCAGTAAGCAAGTATAAGCGCTATTAAGCAGTAGTAAGTGGGAGTAAGCATATGTAAGCACTAGTAAGTGGGTATAAGCCTGTTTGTGCTGGGATAAGCAATGCACACACAGGAAAAGCAATATGGAAGCTAACTCTCTGTAAGCATCTTTAACCAAAGGTTAGCAGTGCTTACCCTTGCGCAAACCCGAGCAAACCCGCTTACAAGTGCTTAAAAGTGCCTTAATCACTATGTATCCAACAGCCGCTGTTCTGCCCAGCAACAAAATAAACAGCCTTGTAGGTCTTGAACCCAGGACCCCACAGTCACAGTAGTTAACCACCAAGCCATCACAGCAGTACATAAGAATGAGGTATCACAAAACAAATCCTCACTATAGTAAAATCAAACTGAACATGTGAAAGGAATCAGTATACAGTCATATGTTCTATAACCTACTACATAACATAAATATGTGAACTGGAGTACAGAAGTAAGCCCAGATGTGAGATGTAATTGTAATAGAGTGCTGACGTCCCCTATTAAACACAAGGACCCCATACAGTGTATGTACACATGAATCAAGGATACAAGACATATATATAAGATGTAATGAATAATAAATCAACGCCAAAAAGCAAATACAATGCAAAGTCAATTTTAAGCAATGCTAAGCATTACGCAGGCCAGCTTAGGTGTAAGCAATGTGTAGGCCAACTAACTTAATTTTCCCAGTGGTATACCCTTTAAACAATGCCAAAATTAGGTAAGCAGGTTTGCTCATAGCTTAGCCTTTTTAAAACCGTCCAATCACGGCAAAGTGTGGGAATTCAGCCCTACTTAAACCCAACAGGTGGGAATATATCTCATAACCGATTGTAACTTCCCCTTACAGGCACCATGTCAGAAAGGGGAGAGGGAGTGCACTTTCGGGTGCAGTGCTGGGGCATCCAGGTGTCCAGAGTTATGGCAGGACTCCTTGTCAAAGACAATGAGCAGAGACTGCTGCAGGGCCAGTACCAGGGATCCCAATATAAGGCAGAAGCCTGGGACCATCTTGCTCGTGACCTCACCAGTGCCACTGGCATACCCCAAACTGGTGAGCAGGTCAGGCATCATTATATGGACCTGAAGCGGTGAAATGGGGATCTCTTGGATCAATGGATCCAAGAGGCTAGGATGGCAGGGGTTGTCCTAGCTGTGTGTAAGTATCACTCCACTACCTGTGTAATAATTGCCAGCTCATGTATATTATGGATAGGTATGACTAAATATTTCTCTTATGTCCTTCACAGTGGCAAGTGATTGGGCCATAAATCAGGAGGCCAATGGATGACACCTGGAGAGGTTGCAACGTGAGGCAGGCTAGTAATACTCTTGCATGTACTGTCATAGGAAATAAATCTAAAAGTATTAGTAAGTTAATTGCCAGTATAAAACCTGTATTATTTAAGGCAAGTACTGCATACACTGGAGAATATGGCAGGAAGAGTCTCATATAGTCTGTATGTAAATAAAAGCATAATAGCCTGAAAATAAAGGTCTAACTGCTGGACTGCATGTGTATACTCTGGTATCATATGGTAATGTAGATTTGCAATCACTTAATAGTACTGTTGTATTAAGCAATGTTACCCACATAGTGCAACACAAATAGAATGTGTAGGCATGTCTGTATATGACTGGTGTAATCCCCAGATGTCATTTAATACAACTGAGAGAGACATAGACAGAAAACAGTGAAAAGAGAGACAACAAAATCTGAATAGCGCATGCAACTGAGATGTGAACTGTTGTATTTTTAGCACACAAAGTCATGGTTCAAATCCTGGGAGTGGTGGTAGTCTGCATACATAATCATACCCCACAACTATACAGATATGTCCAGAATGTCTAGTAAATTGGCCCATATCTGCTGCCTGTCACTCTGTCCCCCTGGGAAATCAGTGGGATGATCCCAGGCGCATAGGCAGCAAACAAGAAATACAACTGATTGTCACACATCTATAAGAACAAACCTGTCACTCTAGCAACTCCCCAAACTGTTATGAGAGTAATAAGCCAAGTATGTCCCATCTACACCCCTGTGTTGTCAAGCTGAGACCAGAGTGTGTACAGTAACTGAGTGAGATGTAAGTGCATAATACTAATGTGGAATGTGGTACTTTGTGGGGCAACATTCAGGTAGTGCTAACAAACATTGCTCCCACAGGTTCATCAGATACGAACACTGTGCCCAGAAATAAAAGAATGATACCCTGTACTGGTACTGTTTATTCTGGTATTGTATGGCATTGACAGTGTAGCAGTTGCTCTGAATAGTAAGGTATCACTGATCACTATCACCAACACTGTGCTACATAATATAACTGTGTAGGAAATCCTGGATAAGAGTGTTGTAAGTCACTAAAGGTTGAAGAGGGCAATAGTCTACATATGTCCTGGTTCACCTGCATGTGGTCAAGACATGGCCAGAGTCTGTGCAAAAAGAGATGGACAGGTATGTGCATAACATTAACCTGGAATCTGGGAGTATGTGTAGAAACAGTTAGTATTAACAAACAATTCCTCCACAGTTATACCAGGTAAGAGGTATATACTGCAGGTAAAACCAGTTCATGTATATCGATGTCAACAGCTATATCACTGTCCAAACTAAGGCAATAGGGTAGTGTAGTAATACTTGTAAGGTACAGATAACAGCACTGACTAGGAAATTAATGCAAACTACAGGAATATACTAGTTGTTAACTGACATATTTCTCTTCTCACACCATATCTCCAACAATACACTAAATACCCACCTCAACTGGTATGTGATGACTCCACTGTAATGTTGGGACATATGTCTTATTGTTTGATAATTATTTAAATCTGTTTCTATGCATGTGCTATGTTGAAATACACCATAAATGCACCTGCATGCAGTTGTTATTACCACTGTGGTCCCATATATGCATATGTTCTGTTGGCTATGCAACTGTTCCATATCTGGTGTCTGGGTTAATGGGAATATCTATGCATGCTGTTATACCTAATCCCAGCATGTGTTGACCATTACTAACCCATATATGTTGATAAACCATAAACACCATAGCATGTATGGGAATGCTGGTCCCAGCAGACCCACCTGTCCCACCTCAGCTGGCCGTGGCACCGGGCACCAGCACATCTGGGGCCCAACCTGGGACCTCCTCATCCATTGGTCCTGCACCACCTTTGGGTGGAACCACCTCAGGGTATGAGACTCACCCCCCAGAAGCAGGCACGGACAGGAACCTTTCACCCATCGCCAGGTCTGGGTTGTGGTGTGCAGCGAGCTCAATCAGCAGTTTGGAGATCTGCTATGCCAGCTCGAGGGCCACATGTCATGACCAGAGGGACAGCCTGGCTCTCCAACTCAGCCCCCAGCACAGCCACTTTCAGGGCTGTGAAGGTGCAGTGGTGAATGTCCATGGGTGGGGATCTCATTCCCACTGTTTCCACTAAGGGGCTCAAGGGCTTCTGATTTCCCAGCACCCCTCCCCATCAAGGTGTTTACCCCCCACATGTGTCATATACTGCCCCTGTATGAGTCTTGTTCATCTTGTCTGTTAACCTACCCAACCTACCTCCCCAAATATACCTACTATCCCTCCCCAACATCCCACTCTCACCTGAAAAAAAAGGGCAATCTGTTCCCAAAAAAAATAACCCCATACAAAGCTGTCCATTTTGCACACGTGTCCACTGGACACATGTAATCTGGCCTAATTGGCATCATAACATAATATTGTTGTCCTCACCCCTCTCGCAGGGGTTTGAGTGTCCAAATCTACTTCCAAATGCAGCGTATATGCACAGCTGTTGCTGTATAAGAAATGGGCAGCTATGGACCTTCCCTACACCCTCCTGCACATCCCTAGCTATTTTCCCCACTGTCTTTCCCTCTTTGTGCCCCTTTTTCACCACTTTCCTATCAACCCTTTTTTCTTTTCTTTTAAAGAAACTAGCATGGGGGTAAGCAGCAGTAAGTGGGTTTAAGCTTGTTTGCATGGGGGTAAGCAATGCCTACACAGATTAAGCAATTTAGAAGCTGAGTATAAGAAACTGTAACCGGAAGTTAGCAGTGCTTACCTCCAAGCAAACCCGCTTACAACTGCTTAATAGTGCCTTAATCACCCTGTATCCAAAGGCCCTTGTTTTGCCCTGCAACAATATAAACAGCCTTTGCAAGACTTGAACCCAGGACCCTGCACACCATAGACAAAGTGATTTACCATAAGCCATGTCAGATATGCAGGGTCTATATTAAATCAGCGAATGCTTAAACAAGTGAACGCTGATTGATCGACCTTATTTTAGTGAAAGTTAAAAATATTGAAGCAACAGAAACTCAAATTTTTTCCTAGGGAAAGAATTCAGTTGTCCATTTCTGTTGCTTCTGTATTTTCAGTGCTGTGGTGGAAAGTTATGGGTTGGATTCAGGTAAGTGTGCGATTGTGTGGATGTGAGTGTTAGGGTGGGTTAGGTGAGTTAGGGTTAGGGCTCGGGTTAGGTATGTGTGCGATTGTGTGGACGTGAGGGTTAGGACGGGTTTAGGAGAGTTAGGGTTAGGGAGCGGGTGAGGTGAGTGTGTGATAGTGATAGACCTTAGGGTTAGAATTTGGGTTAAGGTAAGTGGATAGTTAGTGGTATGTGCATAGTTTAGTGTAGGGTTAGGTGTCAGATTTTAGGTGTATGTGTGTGGATTTCTGTTTGTTTGGTGTGCTTGTGTTGTGTATATGTGTTTTGGATCAGCGATTTTTTTCCCTAGGAAAAAAATCGCTGATCTGACAGTTCAAGATTGTAAGCTTTCGCTTACATAAGGTCAATCAATCAGCGTTCGCTTTTTTAAGTGTTCACTGATCTAATATAGACCCGATATACATAACCCTGATGTTTTCACAAACATAACATCCAGCCCAGTCATTCAACAGTACAGGAAATGTATGTCAACATGTAGATGTATGTGTGTGTGTGTGTATATATATTAATATTTAAACAGATATAACATATCTATATATGTAGATATAGATATATATAGAAATATATATATATATATATATATATATATATATATATATATATATATATATAAATATAAACATATATACATACATATGCATACATCTATAGATATATATGTCTGCATCTATATGTCTTTATATATATCTATCTATCTATATATATATATATATATATATATATATATATATATATATATATATATATATATATATATATATATATATATATATATATATATATATATATATATCTACAGCAATACATATGTAAGCATAAATATATATCTATATAGGTATATACAGACATACATCTATAGGTATAAAAGGGAACATAACAAAAACATATATGTCCACATGCACCATTAATGGGGGTGAGGGGGCCCAAACAACATACTTGTCTTGTATGTATAGATATCTCCCCCCCACAGCCAAACACATCTGCCCTGCAATACAATACCAACTGTTGCAGATCCCATAATCAGGACCTGACACAACATGGGCACAAGATGTTAACAGTACTCCATCCCACCTGTATGATGTCAGGCTGGTATCAGTAACATATCATGCAATACAGTCTGGCTACCATAGAGAATGTACAATGTAGAAGCAATCAACATTCCTAAGATACATATACACAGGCATATATATGCATATATGTATATATATATATATATATATATATATATATATATATATATATATATATATATGGATCAGTGTCATTTCACCGAAAATCCATTTCACCGGAAATTCCTGACATAGGGTACAAATCGCTGAAAATCCATTTTGCCGAAAATGGTACTGGACAGTGTATATGCCCTTTTCGCCCACTATAGAGCAATCTCGGACTGAGAATATTAAAGTAGGGGGTTGTAGGGAAGCCCCACCCAGTACAGTTTAATATTGTGTAGTATTGTTTTATATTGTCCAGTCCCTATTAAAATGGTAAGTAAGTAGATTATAACCTGAGTAGATGGGGTGCTACGCCCCCCTTCCCCCCCTACTTTAATATTCTCGCTCAGAGATCACACTACAGTGGGGGAAAAGGGCATATACACTGTCAGTACTATTTTCAGCTAAATGGATTTTCGGCGATTTGGACCCTATGTCAGGAATTTTCGGCAAAATGGATTTTCGATGAAATGACATAGATCCACATATAAACCCACACACACACACATATATATATATATATATATATATATATATATATATATATATATATATATATATATATATATATATATATATATATATATATATATATATATATATATATATATATATATTTAACCACACATATACACACACAGAGATATGTATAGGAAGATACATATGTAGAAGATGCACACAATGCGGAACAGCCACTATGCCTACAGTTGCCACCTTACCAACTGAGCACTGTATGAGCCATCCATACAAATGAAAATTGTTGCCTGCAGCATATACCCAAAGGATATAACACCATACACAGGTTTGCATACATGGGAAATCTTTGTTTGTGTACTATTACAGTTGTATATGCCATGTCATATAGTTGGTATGTAGGTGGAGGACTGAGGCTGGAACACATGCCCATATGTGAAATACTGTTGTCATACACTAAGCATGTCGCTGGTGTTACAGGATAGTCTGCAACATACCTTTAGTCACGAATATGAAGTTAGAAACAGAAATGGATGTAGCCATGTACTGATAGCACTCAACACACATACTGCCAGTGATATATCTGACATAAGACCTGTATGGTGGACAGACAAAACATAATAGGCACACCTCTGGCCATCAAGTGGATAGGCCCACAGTTGAAAGCTATGGAGACAGACTGTATTCCAAGTTAAAATAGTATGTACAAACAAGCCCTGTAACACCGGTGCTATACAATGCATAAAACACTACTCACATTCTGTATGTAGTTCTGGAACCTCCTACAAATATGTAGCTGGCCTGAGTGTGCAGGTTCTCCTGTAAGAAGTATTGCTCTACTGCCTGTAATACTGCTGCCCACACACAAGAAGGATGTCCACAATACAGGAAAGGTAAAGGGACCACGTCCACATGATGTAGGGATTTGGTTGCCATGACAGTGGTAATTGGAAGTACTACACAGCATGCTGCGTGCAGGTAGCAAGTGGAAGACACTGATTGGTGCAGAGGCCATCACCTGATCATGTGCATCACCTAAAAAAGCCATGCTGCAATCTATTCAAAGCAGCTCAATCCATTTACTGGAGAGAGACCAAGATAGATAGATAGGTAGATAGAGAGAGAGAGTGTGTGTGTAAGGCACAAAAAAAAAAAACATCAAGCAAACCATCCAGAAGAGACTTCATTCCAAGAACAGGTATGTGAAGTATATATGCATGTAATTGACCGTAGTACTTGGTCCATAATAATGGGATAGATGATGTGGAATGATTTATATGTGCCTTCAGGTGTTGTTGTAATGATGTTCAGCTGAACAACTGCTAAGGGCAATAAAGTATGTCCCTGTGCATAGCGGGCCATACCCGTCAACCATGCAGAGCAGCACTGATGGATAAGATGTAAGCCATCATAGTGTGTGTTGTGTAATGAAGTATGTCTATTACTGTGGCCAACAGCTGGTGGTGGAAGTAATGCCATAATGATGGACATGTGGATTCCACAGCCCACCTCTTGCAGGATACTCAGGTTAACTTGTATTGTAGCATGAACGAATGCCACAGGTGTGAAATAGGGTTAACTGCAATCTGGACCTACATATACCCCCCTAATGTCAGGCTGTGTCCATATGTGGCACCTGTCTGTGTTGTAACAAAGCAGAACAGTGCAGCTGTGCAGGAATGTGTTGTGAGATTGTGGACCTGATGTCTGAATGTAGCCCATATATAGGTATGCATATGTGTACACACACACGCACACACACACATATATATATATATATATATATATATATATATACACACACACACACACACACACACATATATATATATATATATATATATATATATATATATATATACACATGTATGTTCACAAATATACAGATACACATGTGTAGACATATATATAAACACATATATACAACATCATATATAGCTACACATATATAGAGATATACCTATATGCACATGTTTACATATATACAAACACACACAGACATATATGTATGTAAATACGTGTCCCCTATATTACCACTACAGTGCTGCATGCTATGTGTGAGGAAACAGCACACATAGCAATATACACAGATATCTACAGCTGTCAGTGTGTGCAACATGGACAGGTATGTCACATATGAACCCCTCGTTGGGACCATATTACCCTTGTCTGTGAAGTATGGAATGGGAATATGGGGAAGTATGGCAGGTATAGTTGTGGAGGTGGTCAGGGTTGGTAGATATAGAGGACAGCCTACAGGGTGGTATGTGACACATGTGGTGGGTAAACACCCTGGATGGTGTGTGCGGTCTGTGATGTGGACGCCCCATGGGCCTCAATATGGACACAATGGGAACAAGCCTCCCACCCACTGCTACTCACAACAGCAGTCCACATCCCGAAGGTGCCTGGCCTGGAGGCTGAGCAGGAGGAGCATGTGGGCCCTGTGAATGTGTACTGGGTGCCTCAAGGTGATGTAGCACATCTCACATGTGTCTGTAGAGCCCGTTATGGAACAGGCCCTGGACCTGACCTCAGGGGACAAGGACATGTCTGTGTGTGCCCCTGGGGGGGACAACATAGGTTCATAGGTAGGTACTAGGCTATTGGCCCTGGGGCCTATACAAGCCCAGCCAAAAAGGTACCCTGGCTTTTGCCACCCAAGAAAATTATTTTCCTGTGCCACTGCCAAGTAGAGCCACAGAAGTGATCCCTGGGGTGAATTTCCTATTTTCCATCCAATCATCAAGATTTTTCTTAAAGAGTGCTAATGAGGAGCTTTGTTTGATATAGATAGGTAGTTTATTCCAGAGCATGGGAAGTCTCTAGGACAGGAATCTATTCCTCTGGCATGTTCTGTTTATTGTGGTGACAAGATTTAGGTCCCTAGAGCATGTAGCTCAGCGGGATTGGAATTTCTTTAAGTGGAGCATGTCCAACAGCTCTGGGTTTGACATAGCTTTGTATGTTAGGCAGAGATGACCTCTGAGTAGGCGATATGCAATGGAGTAAAGCTGGAGTTTTTTGAGACGGTCTGCATAGGGCATCTGTTTGAGGCTGGTAATCCTCTTTGTGAGGTATTTCTGCGGCCTTTCCAGTTGTTGTAGATGTCTTGTGAGGTACATACCAAAAGGGGTGTTGTGATGAGTAGAGGGGAACAATGACCTCTTTTTTTCTGGATGAGAAACCTTTTGTGATGAGGTGTGCCATGCAGAAGGATTTCCTGACTACTGTGGCAATGTGATTATCAAAGGAGAGACTACTGTCCACCTGTGTCCCAAGGTCTCTTATCACACTTTCGGTGTTAAGTATACTACCGCCTATGTTGTAGTTCATGGGTACAGAGTTTTTACCAAAGGGGATGACAATGCACTTTTTGGCATTGAGCTTGAGGCCATGGCTTTGACACCAGGCATCTGTCTCAGTGAGGCCCTTTTGTAGGATGTCCAAATCATTAGGAGTTTCGATTATGGCTTCTAGTTTGCAGTCATCTGTGAACTTCATTAGTCAAAGACCTTCTGTGTTAGCCTGTACTTCAGAGAAGTAGATACCAAACAGGAGAGGACCCAGGACTGAACCCTGTGGTACTCCACTTGTCACTGGTCTGAAGTCGGATTTGGAGTCTGCTACTTTTGCAGTGTGGGTTCTGTCAGTGAGCCAGTTGGCAACCCATCTTGTAACATAGGGATTTATACCTAGTTTAGTGCGTTTATCTATAATTCCAGAGTGGGGGATGGTGTCAAAAGCCTTGGCAAGATCTAGATACGCTGTGTAAACCACCTTACCCTCATCTATGGCTTTGGTGACTGCTTCAAAGAAGTCTATCAGGTTTAGTAGACATGATCTGCCTTTTACAAACCCAAACTGGGTGGGGTCCCAAGTTTGGAGATTACCAATGTCTTTGTTTATAAGTTCCATGATGATACATACCATGGCCTTGCTGACCAGGCTTGTCAGGCTAATGAGGCGGTAGCTCCCGGGGTCCGTTGTGGCTCCCCCCTTGTGGAGTGGGATAACCGTCTCTGTATGCCATTCAGCAGGCACAAAGCCTGAGGTGAGGCTATGATTGCACATGGTACTTAGGTGGGGTGCCAGTTCGTTCTGTAGTTCATGTAGAACACAGCCTAGGATGTTGTCTGGTCCCATGGATGCTGTGTTCTTGGCTTTGGAGAGTGTGTTTTTTACCTGTGCAGCCGTGATTACATGAACTTTGCATTCCTCCAGTATAGAGATGGGCTCTTTAGGGGGTGAGAGGGGGGTAAAGTTAGTACTGAACCTATCTGCCAGGATGTTGGCAATATCAGTTGGGTCTGTATATTTAGCACCATTGTGCTGTAACTCAGAGCAGATCTGAGAGTTGCCATTGAGATTCTTGACATAGCTATAGAATGCTTTGTAGTTGTCTTTAGAATCAATGGCGATTTTGTTTTCATAACTAGCTTTCGAGGATTTTATCAACGATCACAGCTTCTTACTGAGGCTGACCAGGGATCTCCTCCACTCATGGGATTTTACTCTCTTTTGCAACAGTTTCTTCCTTCTGTTGTACAGTTTGTTTATGGCAGGGGTCCACCAGATTGGCTTCCTTTTTTTGGAGGATAGCGTCTTGGTTCTGTTTGGGATAGCACGATCCATGCACTCGTGTGAGTGCTTATAAAGTGCAATTGTGTAGGATTCAGTAGTCGTAACTGTATTTTCCATCTGCATGGGTGTCATGATGTTCACCACTTCTGTCTTAATAAGCATGAAGTTGGCTTTGGAGAAATTTTTTACCATGGTTTCCTTAATGGGGGGTGGGGGCAGGATTTGGATATCTAGGGTAATTAGCTTATGGTCGGATCTGACCAATGAGCCGTTGACTTCAGGTGTGGAACACCGATCACTCATGTTGGTAATGACTAGATCTAGAATATTGTTGCCCCTGGTGGGGGTGTGGATAAGTTGATCCAGGGCATTGGAGTTTATGAATTCCAGAAAGCCTTGGTACATGAGTAGTTTTCACAGTTAATGGTGGGGAAGTTGAAATCACCCATTATTAGGGTGTTTGGTTGAACCCTAATATTTTCCAGTACATCAAGAAAAGGGGGATGTGAATCCAGGGGCATGGTGGGGGATCTGTAGCAAGCTACAATTTGGATTGCAGTTTTGCCCAGAGTTAGTTGCACTTGGATAACTTCGGCTGCATTATGCTGAGCAAATAGCCTGGAGGCGTGGATATCCTTAATGAATATGGACACACCTCTGTCTTTGGTGTTCCGGTCCAGGATACATGGCCAAAAAGTATGGTATGAGTTATAGCCTGGTAGCGCAGGGGTGCTCTCTGGAGCCTTGAACCAGGTCTCAGTCACTGCACAGATATCGATGTTCTCCATTTTAATGAGTGCCTTGAGTGAGTGCATTTTGAGATTTAGACTTCTAGCATTGAGTAGCATCACCCACAGTTTTTGCTTGCCTGTTCCTGTTACGGTGGTGAATTTGTCATTTGAACCTTGCCTAAAAAAGCACTATAAGGGCGGCAAGAACCTTAGCCAGTATCTGGAATCCCAGGGGTGACAGCTGCAGGCCATCTCTGGCAAAACATCGTGGTCTGTCAACCATGTCATCCCAGGCAGACAGATACTGGATCCCTTTAGAATGACACCAGAAGCTTAGCCAATTGTTGAAGTCAGTCATTTTGTCCTTGTACTGCAGCATCATTCTGGGTGTTGGCAGAATCCTACTCAGGACGAGGGTCATACCTGCCTGGGCTACAAGATCGGAGAGCTCTTCCATGTCTCTTTTCATGTAGTTCAGGGAGGTACATCTCAGGTCGTTCACATCAACATGGACAATGACAGTGTCATATTTGTACTTGTTGTGGTGTGACCTGAGTGAGTGGGTTATGTGGTGGATCCTGGCATCCGACGGGCAGCTGACAGTAACCTTCTCCTTGTTTAGCCTGGTGAGTGGGACATCAGTGTGCCTGACTCTAGAGTCACCTATGACTAGTGTGTTGGGTATGTTGTTTTGCCTTATTGGCTGTGGTTGAGTGGCACACTGAGTCTGCGGGCTAAGTGTCATTTGGGTTGTGTTGGGGGGGTGGAGGCTGCTTGCATTTATGCTTTGGAGGTCTCTGTTGCTTGAGCAGATTATTATTGAGAGCCTCTGTGAATGTTTTTGTGTTTCTATGTGTGGATTTTGGTGGTGTAGATTTAGTGAGACTATGTGATGAGTGTGGTGTGGTGCAAGTGTTTACTTTCTCCTCTTGACTGTCAAGTTCAGTCTTGGTTGGAGAGAGCTTTACCTCCAGTTTGGCTAGATAAGTGCATCTCTCACAGGTTGTAGTGTTGGGTGGTAGGAGGAGAGGGTTGTCTGTGTACATGAAGCAATTTCTACATTGCCCCAAGATGACCAGATTCATCAGATAGACAGGAGAGAACACTGGGAGCTGACCCTTGGACATTCCTGAATAAAAAACTATTTTCCTCTAGATAAGTGAGGAAAGTGAGTACAAGAGCTGTTTTTCTGTAAGCAAGTGAAGAAATTAAGTACCAAAACTGTTTTCCTCTAGGTAATGAGGAAGGTTGAGTGCTGTAGTAATTAGTAGGTTATTTAGTGCTTACAACAAGTTCTGAACAAGTGCTGATCACGAATAAGCAAATTCAAGTGCTAAAACTAAGAATCTGTATCTGGACTAAATTAGTTACAGGAAAGGGGGGAAACAAGTGGAAATGTGGGCTTTTAAATCAGAAAGTTGAGAGAGATGGAAAAACTTCCCAAACGGCCAATAACTACAATTTCTGGGCCAGAACCACTCCTTATGTGGTAGATAGGTTACCTAGTGCTTACCACTCCCATTGATAAGCTAGAAGGTTTTCCTCCAACACAGAAAGCTTGGGGGGGGGGGGCTCAAAAGCTTACATACAGTCCTGGATTCAGCAAATCTGAATCTGGACTACACTAGTTACAAGAAAGGTAGGAAACAGGCTTAGAATTGTTTTTTATATATACAGAAAAGTAGCTAAAACAGCAGTAAAAACAATTCAAATGCAGTGCAAGCTAGCACACTTGAGTATGTAGCAATGTTAGACCAAACAGTTTAAAAAAATGCAATTTAATTAAAAATGACTAAAAACAAGTGCAGAAGGAGTCTATTAGGTAGAATGAGGTAAAGAGATGGGACTGGGGGGAGTGTCCCAGATCAAATCTACAGTGGGAGCGGGCAACTGCAAAAGCCTCCAAATTTAAACAACAAGACAGGAATAGGGAGGGTAGGTAGGGGAAAACCAACACCTTCAGCAGAGATCTGAAAAACTATACAGTGAAGCAAAAATAACAGTGAACAACTCTGAAGTCAGCCAGCAATGATATAAAATTAGTCAAACAACAATTAACAGTACACAACTCTGAAGTGCCAGAAAAATATACTTAGCTCTGTATATCTCCAGATAGTTTGAAGAACACTCTGTCAGGACACAGGAAGGCTCCAGCAATGATAACATCCACTGAGTTGGCTCCACCTGAAGGTATTGCTGGACCAGTACATGAGGAGGCCCTAGGGTGGGTCACACATGTGATGTGGCCTGGTAACATGGGCAGATGAGTTTGGAGAAGTGGTTTTGCTGGCCAGTAGTACATATACATTCTGTTGTGTCACTGTTATAGAACATATGTCGGTAGTAATAGTCTACACAATCCCGGAACATGTCCAACAGCATGCATAGATAACCCCAATAACACAGAATGTCAGATGTGCAGCAACCACATAGCAAGCATACCATAGGCATATATGGAACCATAGTGGCCCTGACAATGGCATGCAGGTGAATAGTCTGTAACAGACCAGCAATGATAGTGTCCACACAGGGAACATGGCTACAAACACATTGCACAATGTGTGGTACAATACACTCTCTGCCCCACTGGTAGGTATTTTGTAGCCATACCTATTGTGTTGTGTGTACAGTTTGTTGTCACTTATATGGTGGGGGGTGACAGTGATGTGTATTAAGAACCATGCTGACCTTGCTGCATGACTTGCTCACACCTGTGTCCATCTTTATGTCTTTTAGCCAAGATGTCCCATGGAAGGCTTCAGGTGCACTCAGCAGCTGAAAATGACATTCTGGTAAACCACATCATAAAGCACTACTCTGTCTTGTTTGGCCAGGCTGCCCATGATCAGCAGGACCGGACCGCCCTATGGAATGACCTAGTCCACAGGGTCAATGATGTCGGACTGCACAATCGCAGTTATGAGCAGGTCCAGCATCATTGTTCTGACTTGCTTCGCAATGCCCGTCGGTGTGCTGCTGCAGTCCGGGTGGATCACCTCACCACAGGGGGGGGCATGCCATCCATCTCCTCCTGACACATGTGGAGGAGCTCCTAGCCAGCCTTGTGGCACCTGCCCATCCGCATAGCCACCAACCGGCAGACACCTTTGTGGAGGTGGGTGCTACCCACACACCGGCCGAGGAGCGTGCAGGTAAGGCCATAGGATACATCAGTAGACAAATCTTGCATATACATCTGCATCTGTAGAAGTAGATCATGCATATCTGGCATGTCATAGATATAGTTTGTTGCTGCATAGTAGTGATAAACAGATGTGCATATGTGGTAGTACTGTGGACATGTACTGTTGATGTATTGCAATCCTGCACCCACCCTGTAGTAATGCCACAGGTGTGGCCACTGACTTTGCATCTCTCCCCCTCTTATGTAGGTCCCTCCGGTATACCACCAAGGTAGCAGCCTGTAGCTGATGAGTATGGTTTATGTAGATGCTTGCTAATACACCTGGCATGTAATGGCTGTGGTATATTCCATGCACACATCTAGCACACCTACCCAGAATGCATGCTGCACATGTGCACGCATTGTTTCTGTTAAATGCATGGCATCACAGTGGAGACCATGATGGGGTATTGGAAGGGTATGTCAGATACCTGCAAGATAACTAACATACTTTCATTGTGGAATGTGTCCACAGGTAATAACATAATGGTGGGAGACATGGCCTACAGTAGGGACATGTTTGGAACAACACCCATATACAATGCAACACTGGTGTATATACCTGTAGGACAATGGCAACTGTTACAGAGTTACACTATGGCATAAGGTATTACTGTGGTCCACATTATCAGCTGGTACTAGGCTATAACATGTGGTGTTCAGTGTATGGGACACTGCAAAGTGACACACATATGCAGACCTTACTTGTCAAGCATCTGCAAAAAGGCTGAAGGTGGGGGGGGTGCCAACATGACACACCAGTGCACTGCAGCAGGGATCCTAAGGATGCTAAGAATGGCTGTATCTGCATATAGTCAGGTTCAGGAACTGTGACAGACATAACCCTACCACCACAGCAATAGTAACAGCAGTGTATGAACACCAAGGGATGTGCACATGAGTAGACCTTGCAACCATGTAGAATAGGGGGACTTGTGTAAGGCAGACTGAACATGCACTGGCAAATGCATATGGCCCACACTAGTATACCCCTTCCAGGAGTAGTGACTGCTGTAGTACACATAACAATAGGTGCAACAAACCGTCATGATAAGGGTGTGCACACATATGCCCACACGGTGTGTATGCATCGCAGTCAGCACCCGCACACCTAACACATTCCGTAGACACTGCATGTGGAAGTACAGGCCATATGTCACATATCAGGCTCATGTACTGTTAAGATATGTGGTGATGTGGTCCCATGTCAGATCAAGGATGGGTGCATCATAACGATAAGGGTGTGTACACCCCCCATAGCCATGGTATGCTCTGATGGTTGTCAGTGTAATAGTATTGTATTGGTCATACATGGTCCACTGATGTTGAGAGCTGTAACTCAGACATCAGGCATTCGCAGATGACATCTGTCCACATATCATCCCAGGTATGTGTTGCTGAAAAAACATAGGAACTGTGTGCATTAAAGCTAACATAACTGACACAGTACTACACATTCAGCAATGGGTTGTACACCTGTGAGGTGTGGTGCACAATACATGGCAGGGTGCAGAACAGGTGCACAGCAATACTGTGTACATGAGTGCAGTGGTATCCAGGGGAAGGGGCATCACCTAGTGACACAGCACATGCATCACACACATGTATACTGTTGCTAGCATGGATTGCTATAGCTGCACTGCATGTTGTTATGCATCATATGTTATGCTTGTTGACAGATGGGTAATAGGAGAACTGTGTGCACTATCATTGTGCAACCTCACCTGTATGTGTGTGTGTGCATCCTGGTGTACCCATCCTGCTAGTTAGTTTGTCTGTAGGGTCATGCTGGTGAAGTGGAGGGAGGTTGATGCATGTAGGATGCGTGTGTGCATGTGTGTGTGTTTGTGTGGGTGGCCATGTATGCACATGTGTGATTGTGGGGTTGTTCATACAGCAGTACTTCCCTTTGGGATCGTGCAGTACATGGACATGGACTGCCACATTACACACCAGGAATACTTGTCATGTATGTAATCACAGGACAGCTGATAGTATAATATGGTCTGTAGCATGGAACAAACATTGAGAGGGAAGGTAGACACCAGGTATAGCTGGCATGTACTGAGCAATACATACACATGACACCCCAGTGCATGATATTATGGAGTGAACATAGTAGCCCTCACATATAGGGGCCATGCTTATGATGTTCGGACATACACAGGGTGAACACTGAGTGACAGCAGTGAGGTCATCTAAAACCACTACACACAGTTCAGGCAGGTAATGTAACAGGTCTTGTGTTGTGATCACTTGTGTAGGCATTTAGAGGACTGATATGTTAATGAGTGGTATCTATGTGTGTATGTTACCAAGTGTGATGCAGGATGGGGAACACACATGGAAATATACATGGGACTGTCTGTAAAGTCACGGACAGGTAGGTATTACGGCGGTGTGTGTGTGTGTGTGTGTGTGTGTGTGTGTGTGTGTGTGTGTGTGTGTGTGTGTGTGTGTGTGTTTGTGTATACTGTTATGCAATGCTGTACAGGTTTTAATGTGCATCTGTTGTTTTCCCCCAGAGATGGCAAGGTGGGTCAGGGTCCCTCCTGCATACAATCTGATGTTGGTGTCCATACAGACACCGAAGATGATGATAGTACTTTGAGGCACAGGTGGGATCGTCAGGGGCCAAAACAGCACCAACATTTGTCATCCCCCTTTTAGCCACCCCAACCCCCGCACACAGTTTCAGTGCCTATACATACCCTATCACCAGTGGCCATAGCGGAAGGACAGCTGGCATTTGATGGCAGTGCACAGGAAAGTGTGATAACCATACCTACTGTGTCTGGTCACAGCAGGCATAGCAGGATGGACAGCAGGGCACCACATAGGCAGATGTCCCAGGGTGCTCGTGGTAGGGCCGCGAGTCATCATGCCCCTGGCAGACATGACACAGCTGGTACTAGCAGGCATGTATTTCACACTGTCATGGCGGCGCAGGCACTTATAAAACTTTACACCAGACGGGGCCTGAGGCTACAGAGGGCTGCTCTCACATCTGCAAGTGATAACGCTCATGAACTGGCTGGTGCCATCCGTGCGTTAACTGAGTTCATGGAGAGACGGTCTGGTGAGATGATGGCCCTCATTGACCGTGGTCTGTCCTGTCCATGCTTTGTGTGGTGGGAGTGCAGCAATGGCCACATGGATGTAGGCCAGCAACACCAACAGCTGACAGTCAATGTGGATGTGCTAGGACATCAAGGGGCTCCTGTAGTGGCAGTACCAGCCCTGGAACTACGGGGCACTGTCCACACCACACCACAGCAGGCCATGAGAACATGGTCCTGGCCAGTCCCAGGACATTTGTCATCATCAAGTGAGAGTAGAACATCGAGGCCTGTACCTGGACATGCCCATGGAACCCCTGGCAGGCACAGTCCATGTTTCCATGGCTGGAGGCAGTGAATTGCACACCCTGCCAGGTATGGTCTGCAACTGTCCATAAACACATGTTTAGGGCAGCCACATGACGGAGCTATGTGCATGCATACCCACACACTATACAAACACACCTAGGTCAACCCTATATATACACACACACCACATCACTATGCCCAGTTCACCTCAGGACACCCCTCACCCACACACATGGTGTCAAATGTATGGCCCACCCTCGGCCTCTGGCAAACCAACAACACACCCTGTGCATATGATGATACCTGTGCCACATACCTGTCATTCATACCATCGATGCAGGGACAGGATAATATGGTTCTGATGCACATGGTGATTGTACTACAGTGTACCACAGTACTGCAGTATAACATGTTGTAAGGAGTAAAGTGTAATGCATATATGTCAGGTAGTGTAGCCACCCAGCAATGATGCATTATAGCTATTAGTAACACTGGTTGATTGTGGTCTCTATAATGTTATCCATTTGTGTTGTAGGTGTACATGTGTCAGCATGAGGATGGTCTGCAGTCATATTCCACAACGGGATATGGCACTGTGGTTACACCATGGCTGTGACATATTTGGGGTACAGTTGAACACATGTCACAAGTTTGTATAACAGTTATTGCCTGTGCCACATGGACAGGTGACCTGCTGGGGCATGTATAATCTTCAACCTGATGTAGACCCATCCACATACACGCACACTCTTACTTGTCAACGCTGGGACTAGACCCCTACCTAGGTATGTAGTGATACTGAAGTGTGTGGTTATCACTGCACACACTACACAGCGTTTAGGGTGAGGTGTGTTCCAGGTTACATGTTACATGCAGAACATACTCAGACATGCACAGTATGCTAATGGGGGATGTAACGGGTGTATATGGACAATACATAGTGTGACATACTTTCATATACACATTAATAGACACATACCTTCATATACACATTAACAGACACATAACAGAAAGACACACATCCGAGAGACCTGGGCCTATCGCTGCTAACTAACTTGACCATGTAAACTAAAAACAGCAGCTACTAGCAAATACACACCAAAACGTCTCTAAAAAGAATGTCCTTGTAGTAAAAAGAGAAGACGCTGATGGCTATAATCTCCAAAAAGGCCTTTACTAGTGCAAAACACAAGCGCTTTCACAAACGAGCTTCTTCAGGTGTACATTAAGCACTATAAAAACACACCTTTTATATCAACATGCAAACCACATGATCAAGTTTCTTAATTACAAAACTTTAAAATATAGAATAAAATATGTATATAAAAAACTTTTTAAATACACACATATACAATATTCATACAGAAATATATAAATGCATTTAATACATATAAAAAATTAAAAAACATCATATTAACATTCAAGAAATTATCTTTTCAATGGCCTCCTTTTCAACCTAGGTCTTAAAGGGATACACTCATTAAGCCCATGCCCTTCAGTACTTCTCAATTTTTTAATCCATACAGCTTCCAAATTCTCAGTCCTATTGCAAATGTCTCCCTGTCTAAGGCTCTCGTGGAGTAAACTGATAACTCTAAAGCTGAAAACATGTGATATATCTGTGCTGGCAACATGCTTGGCAAGTGCATTGGTGTTGCTACCTTTCCTGATGTTATAAACATGTTCCCTGATACGTTCTCTAATATGTCTATCTGTCTTGCCAACATAAAACTTGGCACAGACCCTGCAACTAGCAAGGTAGACAACATGTCTACTGTCACATGTGGCAGATACACGAAAAGTGTAATCCTTGCCCTGATCAGGGTGACAAAATGACAAACCATTGTCTATGTAGCTCCACCAGTTACATGACCCACATTGAGTAGTACCAGTGTACTCTCCATCCAACCTGACCTCCATGGGATAACATAATCTCCTCTTAATAGATTTATCATTCCTATAGCTAATCCTCGGCACATTATCAACTATGCCAGCTATGGTACTGTCTGTCAATAGAACCTGCCAGTGTTTCTTGATGATGTCAATGTATCTACTCACATCAGCTGTATACTTCAGGGACATTCTCAAATTAGTATGTTTAGAACCTCTCTCAAGCCGTTCTGGTAAATGTCTCTTCTTAGAAAAATAGGGTTTAGCGTCTGCACCTCGCTTATGAACAGCTAAAGGTATATGTTCAGCTAAGATCCTGTCATCATAACCTCGCTCTCTCAAATACCCAGTCACTCTGTCAAGCTCATTGTTGAAGTCTACCTCTCTAACACTGAGTCTAGAGGCCCTCATAACTTGGTTAGTAACAATATTCTTAAAAATATGAGGCGGATGTGCACTACTCCGATGGAGAAGATGATTAACATGACAATCCTTCCTGTGTTGTTTGGTATACACAGATCCTCTTTCATCTCTCACAACAGCCACATCTAGAAAGTCCAACTGATCATAAGACATCCTATGTGTAAAGCGTAAAAATTCTGTTGACTCATTAACAAAAAACAAAAATCTACACAGACTGTCTTCATCACCCTCCCACAAGATAAAAACACCATCCACAAATCTGCAGTAGAACAGAATGTGCTCCTTGAAAGGACCTTTGAAAACACAATCCTCTTCCCAAACGACCATGACTGCATTGGCGTAGCTATTGGCACAGGACGTGCCCATAGCCATGCCATTGCATTGTCTAAACATCTGATGTCCAAATAAAAAGACATTATGTTCTAACACTAACCTCAGGAGATCAATCAGCAAGCTTACTAATTCTTTACTGTAATGCGCATAATTTTTCAAAAATTGCCATACTAATCTAACTCCTGCTTCATTGGGTATCACAGTAAATAGTGAAACTATGTCAAGAGTAACAAACATAGCTTGACAATCATCATGTGTAGATAAGAAACCATATAGGTCACTGAGAAAATGTTCAGTGTCCCTGAGTACATGTTGTATATCATTCAGAAGCGGTCTAAGATGTTTCTCTATGAATATAGAAATAGATTCAGTGCACCATCCTCTCCCTGAGACAGTAGGTCTCATAGGTGGATTTAGGGTGGATTTGTGCACCTTAGATAAACCCTGTAAAATCGGTATGAGTGGTTTCACAGTCAAAAAATAATCAAACAGTTTTTTGTCAATTAGATGTTGCTCAAAAAAAACTCTAATACTATCAGCAACTATCTCTATATGTCTATTGACCTGTGTAAGATTCAATTCCTCATAAAACAAGCTGTCTGCCAAGCTATCTAACATTTTCAACTCATACCAACCTTTATCAAGAACCACAATAAGACCACCTTTATCAGCTGGTCTAAAAACAAGGCGTTCATCATTCTCCAATTCCTGCAAAGCTATGGCTTCATGTTTGTTTAAATTAGAGTACCCTCTCTTATTAGAATAAGTACCTGAGCTCATGCATGCATCATAAATATCCCTAATACATAATTTCTCAAAAGCATTAATAATTGGATTCATATTTGGAATAAAGGAACTAGGTCTAACAAACATATTAAAACCTTTATCAACATCATCTCCCATATACATTAATTTCAAAGTTAAATTTCTGGTGAAGGTCTTAATGTCCAAAATTACATCAGCGAAACATGAACGACTAGTAGGTATGAAAGACAGACCTGTCTCAAGAATTGCCAACTGATACATATTCAAAGAAACACTTGACAAATTTAAAATCAATCCCTCTTTGCATTCAGAAATGCCCTTTTTATACTTAACTGACTCGTTGGTGCATTGTCCCACTTCCGTTTGCCCCGTGTTAGGCTCCTGCCTCTCGACTGATCCCTTCTCAAAACATTGGAGCTCTCTTTCAAGTTTTATGTTGGCAAGACAGATAGACATCTTAGAGAACGTATCAGGGAACATGTTTATAACATCAGGAAAGGTAGCAACACCAATGCACTTGCCAAGCATGTTGCCAGCACAGATATATCACATGTTTTCAGCTTTAGAGTTATCAGTTTACTCCACGAGAGCCTTAGACAGGGAGACATTTGCAATAGGACTGAGAATTTGGAAGCTATATGGATTACAAAATTGAGAAGTACTGAAGGGCATGGGCTTAATGAGTGTATCCCTTTAAGACCTAGGTTGAAAAGGAGGCCATTGAAAAGATAATTTCTTGAATGTTAATATGATGTTTTTTAATTTTATATGTATTAAATGCATTTATATATTTCTGTATGAATATTTTATATGTGTGTATTTAAAAAGTTTTTTATATACATATTTTTTTGTATATTTTAAAGTTTTGTAATTAAGAACCTTGATCATGTGGTTTGCATGTTGATATAAAAGGTGTGTTTTTATAGTGCTTAATGTACACCTGAAGAAGCTCGTTTGTGAAAGTGCTTGTGTTTTGCACTAGTAAAGGCCTTTTTGGAGATTATAGCCATCAGCGTCTTCTCTTTTTACTACAAGGACATTCTTTTTAGAGACGTTTTGGTGTGTATTTGCAAGTAGCTGCTGTTTTTAGTTTACCTCATTTTTTCTGCTGGCATCTACACACAGATGGCTGAAGAAATCATAGAGTTGGTTTACCTAATCCTGTGATTCACTCTAATGCTAGCAATCTTAAACTACAGCATTATTTATTGAATATCTCTGGAGCAGTGAATCCTTTGGTGAACTGCAAGGACACGCTGTCGCACACAAGGGATGACAATTTTGATGTTATTGCTTTAAAGACAAAATTGTTTAGCCTCGAGAAGGAGCTGTATAAGCTCAAGAGAAGCCAGTATCAGAAATATCACCTCGAGGTATGCTTGACTGAACAAATAATACCCCGTGGATTGTGGATTTTAAAAATGCCCTTGTTTCATAATGGTGACGAACTCCTATTAATGGAGTGGCAAAAGCTGAACTTAAAAACCAGTTTTGGCTATTTGCGCTTACTTATTTCAGCAGCGGAGAGGGAAATGGCAAGTTTAACTAACACTATTAATAATATCTATAGTGAATTGCTTAAACAATATTCTACTGATGTTACTGACTTCTATATAGAGGATATGCTTAATTCACTCACTCTGTACGAGAGTAAGCTACAGAAAATGAAAATTGATAAAATCGTAAGGGACAGAGCCGATTTCCGGGCAGGGAACATTTTCACTTGGCCCAGAGAGGAGCGTACCCAGGTAGGACACATTTTACAGAGCACTGGGACGACTGAGGAAGTGGTAACGTCGGTTACTGCTAGGGCAGAAGTGCCATTGACGTCTGGAGAGCAGAACGGAGATGTGGCTGTTTCTAAATCAGTTAATTCGTCCTGTACAGAGTTGGGTACGAGAAGGAAGACCTTTACTACTACGGCGCAAGTACACCGGGATAGAGTGGATTCTATTGACACTATTAACACAGAACCATGTAATTTTTTACAGAGACACAATATAGAGTTCCCTTTACCCATGAAAGAGAGCTCCAATGTTTTGAGAAGGGATCAGTCGAGAGGCAGGAGCCTAACACGGGGCAAACGGAAGTGGGACAATGCACCAACGAGTCAGTTAAGTATAAAAAGGGCATTTCTGAATGCAAAGAGGGGTTGATTTTAAATTTGTCAAGTGTTTCTTTGAATATGTATCAGTTGGCAGTTCTTGAGAAAGGTCTGTCTTTCATACCTACTAGTCGTTCATGTTTTGCTGATGTAATTTTGGACATTAAGACCTTCACCAGAAATTTAACTTTGAAATTAATGTATATGGGAGGTGATGTTGATAAAGGTTTTAATATGTTTGTTAGACCTAGTTCCTTTATTCCGAATATGAATCCAATTATTAATGCTTTTGAGAAATTATGTATTAGGGATATTTATGATGCATGCATGAGCTCAGGTACTTATTCTAATAAGAGAGGTTACTCTAATTTAAACAAACATGAAGCCATAGCTTTGCAGGAATTGGAGAATGATGAACACCTTGTTTTTAGACCAGCTGATAAAGGTGGTCTTATTGTGGTTCTTGATAGAGGTTGGTATGAGTTGAAAATGTTAGATAGCTTGGCAGATAGCTTGTTTTATGAGGAATTGAATCTTACACAGGTCAATAGACATATAGCGATAGTTGCTGATAGTATTAGAGTTCTTTTTGAGCAACATCTAATTGACAAAAAACTGTTTGATTATTTTTTGACTGTGAAACCACTCATACCGATTTTACAGGGTTTACCTAAGGTGCACAAATCCACCCTAAATCCGCCTATGAGACCTATTGTCTCAGGGAGAGGATGGTGCACTGAATCTATTTCTATATTCATAGAGAAACATCTTAGACCGCTTCTGAATGATATACAACATGTACTCAGGGACACTGAACATTTTCTCAGTGTCCTATATGGTTTCTTATCTACACATGATGATTGTCAAGCTATGTTTGTTACTCTTGACGTAGTTTCACTATTTACTGTGATACCCAATGAAGCAGGAGTTAGATTAGTATGGCAATTTTTGAAAAATTATGCGCATTACAGTAAAGAATTAGTAAGCTTGCTGATTGATCTCCTGAGGTTAGTGTTAGAACATAATGTCTTTTTATTTGGACATCAGATGTTTAGACAATGCAATGGCGTGGCTATGGGCACGTCCTGTGCCAATAGCTACGCCAATGCAGTCATGGTCGTTTGGGAAGAGGATTGTGTTTTCAAAGGTCCTTTCAAGGAGCACATTCTGTTCTACTGCAGATTTGTGGATGATGTTTTTATCTTGTGGGAGGGTGATGAAGACAGTCTGTGTAGATTTTTGTTTTTTGTTAATGAGTCAACAGAATTTTTACGCTTTACACATAGGATGTCTTATGATCAGTTGGACTTTCTAGATGTGGCTGTTGTGAGAGATGAAAGAGGGTCTGTGTATACCAAACAACACAGGAAGGATTGTCATGTTAATCATCTTCTCCATCGGAGTAGTGCACATCCGCCTCATATTTTTAAGAATATTGTTACTAACCAAGTTATGAGGGCCTCTAGACTCAGTGTCAGAGAGGTAGACTTCAACAGTGAGCTTGACAGAGTGACTGGGTATTTGAGAGAGCGAGGTTATGATGACAGGATCTTAGCTGAACATATACCTTTAGCTGTTCATAAGCGAGGTGCAGAGGCTAAACCCTATTTTTCTAAGAAGAGACATTTACCAGAACGGCTTGAGAGAGGTTCTAAACATACTAATTTGAGAATGTCCCTGAAGTATACAGCTGATGTGAGTAGATACATTGACATCATCAAGAAACACTGGCAGGTTCTATTGACAGACAGTACCATAGCTGGCATAGTTGATAATGTGCCGAGGATTAGCTATAGGAATGATAAATCTATTAAGAGGAGATTATGTTATCCCAAGGAGGTCAGGTTGGATGGAGAGTACACTGGTACTACTCAATGTGGGTCATGTAACTGGTGGAGCTACATAGACAATGGTTTGTCATTTTGTCACCCTGATCAGGGCAAGGATTACACTTTTCGTGTATCTGCCACATGTGACAGTAGACATGTTGTCTACCTTGCTAGTTGCAGGGTCTGTGCCAAGTTTTATGTTGGCAAGACAGATAGACATCTTAGAGAACGTATCAGGGAACATGTTTATAACATCAGGAAAGGTAGCAACACCAATGCACTTGCCAAGCATGTTGCCAGCACATATATATCACGTTTTCAGCTTTAGAGTTATCAGTTTACTCCACGAGAGCCTTAGACAGGGAGACATTTGCAATAGGACTGAGAATTTGGAAGCTATATGGATTACAAAATTGAGAAGTACTGAAGGGCATGGGCTTAATGAGTGTATCCCTTTAAGACCTTGGTTGAAAAGGAGGCCATTGAAAAGATAATTTCTTGAATGTTAATATGATGTTTTTTAATTTTTTATATGTATTAAATGCATTTATATATTTCTGTATGAATATTTTATATGTGTGTATTTAAAAAGTTTTTTATATACATATTTTTTTGTATATTTTAAAGTTTTGTAATTAAGAACCTTGATCATGTGGTTTGCATGTTGATATAAAAGGTGTGTTTTTATAGTGCTTAATGTACACCTGAAGAAGCTCGTTTGTGAAAGCGCTTGTGTTTTGCACTAGTAAAGGCCTTTTTGGAGATTATAGCCATCAGCGTCTTCTCTTTTTACTAACTTGACCATGTGTCCAATGTGTTACAGGTAGGCTGCACACAGCACATGCATAACTGGCCTGGATTGTGGTATCAGTTACCTGTATGGTTGATGGTGACAGTGGTAACCATAACGTGGTACGTGGAACATGTACTGGGTGTACCTTGGTGTAATAACAGTGTACACAGCACCCACACCCCCCAGTAGATATTGTACTCGCTGAAACCCATGATGACAGTCTGACATACCACCATCACACATTGGCACGACTGCGATACAAACCATTGTAGATCCCAACAGTGGTACTACAGGGATATGCATCTAATGGAAATGCCACATGCATAGTAGGGTGTTGCATCATCATGCCTCACCTATGGGCAGCAACAACACTATCTGTACTACTGTTTGGAAATGGGTATTGTAATAGGAGTATGTGGCCTCGGAAGTTTGTACCCTACAGATAAATGGACATGCACACATGCACACACTTGACAGAACACAATGGGTATCCCATTCCTATCAACTCATTTGTACAACACTGTAGTGCTGGTACTGCAAGGCTTGTATAGCCGGTATGGAGAGGAGCTTACCAGGGTACATGTAATATCCCATACAGCAGCAGCCACAACTGGCTATGGCAATGGGTGTTGTGGTGGTTGTTAAGGCCTCATGGAATTCCCACGTACAGGTGTGCTAAAACACAGACACTGCTATACTCAGTCATGCACACGTACGCATGTGTCAGTACTGGGGGGCATCGCTGCAGGTGGTCATAGCTGTGTACCTAGCTATTGTCCAAGGAGAGATGGGTTGTGTAGGGGTTGTGTGTACAGTGGTATCCTGCCACCTGCCATGTGGCAGCAGGCAATCGACAGACACTACTGTGGTGACCCTCAGGGTGAGAGTGACATGCATCTGCCATTCTTCCAGGTGCCTCCTGCATATGGCCACTGAGGTGATCAAGTTGACATGCATGCAACATGCATTACAACACATGGTTAGTGTCTGTGATGGAGACCTGTACCTAAGCATGTTCTGTTGACTGTGGTAGTGTAGTGGAGGTACCCGTGGCATGTGGTGTGTACAGGGTATTATCTCCAATATGTGCCAATTCTTACACAGCTTGGCAGACATGTCAGTGTCACTCAAGCTTAGGATACCTGTACATATCCCAGCTGGATACCTGCCATCTGCACATCTGTACAGGGACTGACAGTCATCAGCTTGGCAAGCAGCTATGCAGTAGGATGAATGTGTTGACAGATAGATGTTTGACAACAATATGTATGCCATAACTACATGTCAGGATCCCTTGCTATCATGTGCTGTACAGATGGTAGTCTACAGTTACATTCCACATGTCAGATCATTACCCAGTAGGGGTTATATACTGTGACACAGCTCACACACCAGCGATACAACAGGGAGGCCTCAGAGTCCAGCTATGCCTGCAGGTGTGCCTGTTGTCAGTGCTACATTTAGTACTCTAATCTTGCCTCGGTGAGCACTGTCAACAGTAGTACTGCCATGATACACTACATGCCAGTGTGACAGCACATACCCTGGGCTACTACCCCTTTATATGTCTGTGTCCCACACATAACACTCACACCCCTTGCTACCGTAATGACAGCACATAGGCGCATGTATTGTACATGGCATTACATACACTTATTACAGATGTCATTACCCTGCTATGTTATTAGACTGGGTGGTGTGAACTGGCTACCAGGGCTAAGCCATGCTTAGCAGGTATCAACATTGCTGCACTATAACAGCTAAGCTGCTCTGCGCACTGGTAAGCAAAGCCTACACTGTGTAAGCGCCCGTACGTTTACCTGTAGCTTAGCAGTGCTAACCATCATGCAAACCTGTGCAAATGCACTTAAAGCTGCTCACAACTGCCTTAAGCACTCTGTATCTGACAGCCCTTGTTCTGCTCAGCAACAAAATGAACAGCCCTTGCAGGTCTTGGACCCAGGACCATGTACACTAAAGTCACAACTCTTAACCTCTACGCCATGGCCACTGTGAAGACAGCTGCTGTTTTTCCAATATATCTGTCAATATGCATATTGATTAGTATTGAACAATTGCCTTTACTTCCACAATTGTGTAGTACTTGTTATTAATATGACTGTTGCATCGCATATGTTGTTTTATCATAATGTACACATAGTGGATACATACGGTGAGATACATCTGGGAGAGTATACACAACTGTGAGGTTTACACATGACAGGAATATGATAATAGGTTGATATATGTCTACATGTACATACACATGTATATTCATACATGTGTCTGTATACCCATCTGTATAGTGCAACATATATATGGCCATGTGTACATCTCTTCGTATGTATAGATATATATGTAGATATCTATAACTATATGTGCATACATAACTATTCTGATATACCTATTACTGTTAATATATATGTAGATATCCATAAGTATATGTGCATATGTGTAGCTATCTGTATATGTGTAGACATATATTGCTGTGCATATGTATATATCTGAGTGTGATGATTAGGGAACAGCAGTATGGTTTCATGCCGGGAAAGAGCACTACAGATGCGATGTTTGCTCTGAGAGTGTTGATGGAGAAGTACAGAGAATGTCAGAAGGAGTTGCATTGTGTTTTTGTAGACTTGGAGAAAGCATATGACAGGGTGCCTAGAGAGGAGTTGTGGTATTGTATGAGGAAGTCAGGAGTGTCAGAGAAGTATGTAAGAGTGGTACAGGATATGTACGAGGGTAGTGTGACAGTGGTGAGGTCTGCGGTGGGAGTGACGGATGCTTTTAAGGTGGAGGTGGGGTTACATCAAGGATCAGCTCTGAGCCCTTTCTTATTTGCAATGGTGATGGACAGGTTGACAGACGAGATCAGACAGGAGTCCCCATGGACTATGATGTTTGCAGATAACATTGTGATCTGTAGTGAGAGTAGTGAACAGGTGGAGGAGACCCTGGAGAGATGGAGATATGCTCTAGAGAGAAGAGGAATGAAGGTCAGCAGGACTAAGACAGAATATATGTGTGTGAATGAGTGGGAGGATAGAGGAATGGTGAGGATGCAAGGAGTAGAGGTGGCGAAGGTGGATGAGCTTAAATACCTGGGGTCAATAGTTCAGAGTAACGGGGAGTGTGGAAGAGAGGTAAAGAAGAGAGTAGAGGCAGGATGGAGTGGGTGGAGAAGATTGTCAGGAGTGATTTGTGACAGACGAGTACCTGTAAGAGTGAAAGGGAAGGTCTACAAGAGGCTAGTGAGATCAGCTATGTTATATGGGTTGGAGACAGTGGCATTGACAAAAAGGCAGGAGTTTGAGCTGGATGGTGCAGAGTTAAAGATGTTAAGATTTGCACTGGGTGTGACGAGGGTGGACAGGATTAGGAATAAGTATATTAGAGGGTCAGCCCAGGTTGAAAGGTTTGGAGACAAAGCCAGAGAGGCAAGATTACATTGGTTTGGACATGTGCTGAGAAGGGATGCGGAGTATATTGGGAAAAAGATGCTAAGGATGAAGCTACCAGGTAACAGGAAAAGGGGAAGGCCTAAGATAAGGTTTATGGATGTGGTGAGAGAGGACATGCAGGTGGTTGGTGTGACAGAGCAAGATGCAGAGGACAGGAAGAAATGGAAACAGGTGATCCGCTCTAGCGACCCCTAACGGGAACAGCTGAAAGAAGATGATGATGATACGTACGTATACATATCCAGCTATGTATGTCAATATGTATATTTATATAGATATATGGATAGGTATGTATACATATATGTTCACCATATGCCCTGAACATGGAGTGGAGCCCTACCTCAGCCCCAGTAGTCCCAAGCTTTTAGTGCAAGGGGATGTCAGGTATGTATTGCAGGTATATATGTAGACTATTGCTACTGTGATAGGGGTTGTCTTCACAGACATGTGTGTGGGAGGTCACATCTGCTTTTAACATGTGTGCCATTGGCCACTGACAGACATCCTAAGGACATCATAGTACAGTACCACTGCTAGCACAGCAATGATCCTGTGGACTACAGCAGAGATATGGACAATAAGTGTGGACAGTCTGACACACTCTGGTCAGTCCAGAGGTATACACAGAACCCCTTAGTGCAAGACATGTGGACCAAGTCTGACAATGTGGATGTTAACAGCCATGTAGATGGGAATATCACGTAAATACTGGTATATATTTTCCCCCATAGGTTATGCATTCACACACCCTTGTCTGTCCTGGCACATACTAACCACTGGTACAGAGGTGCCATGACCACATACTACCCACTAGTTAGTGACATACATTTGTACAGCATCCCACTGCTTTGTCTGACATACATGACTGTTATGGTGGCCTGGCAGCAGTACATCTAGCAAGTATCTGGACATAACATCACACTGGGCAAGTACACTAAGCTGCTAGGCATGTAACAAAGCACTGTGCAGGCTACAGGCAGACTGCCACAACACTGGCCTACATTTCTTATGGGGGATACACATGTCCTTGCATATATAGCAGGCTCTACAGGCATGTCACAGCACAGAGTAACAGACACCTGTGTGAAAGTGCATAACCACAACCAATGTGAACACAGCCACAGCCACATATGGTAGCTAGCGTAAAATTACAGTATATGGTCGATCTGATCAACACCATCTTCATATGTGCCACTCACACACTAACCTTACATATACTGGGCCACTACACAGTGTGGTCCAATGCCTGTCTGTGGTATGGGACTTGTGTGTGTTTGGCCCTACAAACATGTAAGCCAATAATGTAACATACAGTGGAACAGCATGCAACATCAGATAGAACAGGACCAAGAACAATGACATCTACACAGTCTGTACACAGGCCAAGGTACATATTTACAATACACACACTGTCGACACTCACCATGCGTACACAGACCTCAGTACTGTACATACAACCACAGAATGCCCAGTTTATGTCCTCTACTATAACCCCTGCTATGCATGACATGTGTAGCAGTCTGATATCTCCCTGGCTTGTTATCAGATATGATGTCAATACATTAAGGTGTTCAGAACATATGCATCTCTTACTGCATGACATATGCACACAGGTTGATAGAGTTGTGGCTGGAGGCACAAACACAGGGCCAGTATTGAAATGTTGCTGTGATAACCTCATACAGTTACTTAACAGGGTTTGTTGTGACATATGCTCTAGTTTCAGCACTCAAATCTGTTTCTTTGATCTCAGCACTCGTTCAGAAAAAAAAAAAAAAAAAAAAAATTCATCTGCTTTTACTGTACTTGTGTTTCTACCTACTTTTTTTACTTTTGCATCATCTTAAAAGTACTCAATTGTATTTATTACTGCTTGGTGTAACTCATTCTAAGCCTTTTGGTTTAAACACTTGGGCGCTTCGGACCAGTTGTTTTGCACTGAGAGGGTTTGTGGTCTGCACTGTAGTGGCAGAACAGGTAGCTTACATCCTTCTAGGTTGGGAACTGCTGATTGAGGGCTCAGTGTCTGTTATTCTAAAAGTGTATTAATTCTGGTTTAAGCACTTGGGCTTTCAGGCCAGTTATTTTACATTAAGAGGGTTCGTGGTCTGCACTCTTGTGGGAGGAGAGGCTGGACTCTGCCCTTCTGAGCTGGAAATTTCTGGTTGAAGGCTTATAGTGCATGCATATCTGAACTGCTTCTTACTGAAGTTGGTGTGCCTTGTTTGCTGTGGCATAGACTGGATTCGGGCCTGCTGGATCTAGCTTTGTTTGTGTAACTTGAGCACTAATCCAGGCATTCTCTAAAGTATTCAATTGTATTTATTACTGCTTGGTAGTAACTTGATTAAAGTGTAGCTATCATTCTAAGTCTTTTGGATTAAGCACTTGGGCTTCAGACCAGCTGTTTTACATTAGGAAGGTTTGTGGCATGCACTGTGGTGGCAGGACAGGTAGCTTTCATCCTTCTAAGTTGGGAACTGCTGATTGAAAGCCCAGTGTCTGTTATTCTTAAAGTGTATTAGTTCTGGTTTAAGCACTTGGGCTTCAGGCCAGTTATTTTACATTAAGAAGGTTTGTGGTCTGCACTCTTGTGGGAGAAGAGGCTGGACTCTGCCCTTCTGAGCTGGGAATTTCTGGTTAAAGGTTTATAGTGCCTGAATATTTGAACTGTATCTTACTGAAATTGGTACACCTTGTTTGCTGTAGCATAGACTAGATCCAGGCCTGCTGAATCTAGCTTTGTTTATATGCTTGTTGTTTGTTTGCTTGTTATTTCCTGGAACGCTAATTCCACCTAATACGGCTTCTCAGCTTCTGTGGATCACTAGTGATATCTGCATTGCTTACTGTACTTATTTCCTTGTTTCACTTGAAAGAAAGTTACTGTTTGTCGTTTTTGCATTTAAGTTACCTGTAACACATTGCACTTAAGTTACCTGGCACTTGCTCACTAAAGCAATTATATAAGTCAGCACTAAAAATTAAAAGCACTACACCCTCACTCCCCACTGGCCCTGGTTTTCAATTATTAAGGAATTCCCAATATTATTCTAGCATGTCCAAAGGTCAGTTGTCAATCTCCTCTCCGGTCCAGCTGGTGAATCTGGGAATCTTGAGGCAATGTTACAACTGCCTCATGTACACAGACAACCCTCTCCTCCTCCCAAGAATTTCCAACACATGTGAGAGATGCAACCATATAGCCAAACTGGAGGCTAAGCTCTCTCAACTCAGTACTGGCATAACCAGTCAGGAGGAGAAGGAAACCTCACTCACTACAATTCCAGTCTCACACAGACCTACCACGACAGCAAACCAAACACATAATCACACAAAAACATACTCGGAGGCTCTAAATAAAGATCTACCGAAGCAGCAGAGACCTCCAAAGCAGACACCCAAGCAGCCGCTACCCCAAAACAAAACACGTGCAACACATATCTCACAAAGCCAGTGTGCCAAACAGTCACAGCCCTTAAGACTAAACAACACACCTGATACACTTGTAATAGGTGACTCTATCGTCAGGCACACTGACGTCCGCTCACCAGGCTGAACAAGGAGAGGGTCATGGTGAGCAGCCTGTCGGCGCTAGGATCCGCCACATAACACAAGCACTCAGGTCACTCCAAGGCAAGTACAAATATGACTCAGTCATTGTCCATGCTGGTGTGAATGACCTGAGATGTACCTCCCTGGACTACATGAAAAGAGACATAAAGGAGCTCTCTGAGCATGTAGCCCAGGCCGTATGACCCTGACCTTGAGTAGCATCTTACCCTCACCAAGAATGATGCCACAATATGAAGACAAGATGATCAATTTCAACAATTGGCTTAAGTACTGGTGTCATTCAAAGGGGATCCAATGCCTGTCAGCTTGGGATGATATGCTCAACAAGCCACGATGCTTCGCTAGGGACGGCTTGCACCTGTCACCCCTGGGCTTTGGATATTGGCAAAGGCTCTTGCTACCCCATAGTGCCTTTTTAGGCAAGGCTCAAAGACAAACCCACCTCCATAGGTATCACAAGGGATAAGAAACTAAGAGTAATGCTACTCAATGCCAGAAGTCTAAACCTCAAGATGCACGCACTCAAACTCTCCTTAGCATGGAGAACATCGATATTTGTGCAGTAACAGAAACCTGGTTCAGGGCTCCCGAGAGCACCCCAGCACTACCAGGTTATACCTCATACCATGCTTTTCTGCCCCAAAACTTGGACCGAACCACAAAAGGAGGGGGGGAGTATCGATATTCATCAAAGATACCCACACCTCCAGGTTGGTGGCAAAGCATGAAGCATCAGAGACTATCCATGTGCAACTAACAGTGGGTAAAACTGCCTTCCAGTTTATAGCCTGCTACAGATCATCCTCCCAAACCCAGGAACCCCACTCGGCCTTCCTGAGAACACTGGAAAATATGAAGGTCTCTCCAAACACCATTATATTGGGCGACTTCAACTACCCAAACATAGACTGGGAGCATTACTCTAGCTCCAACACCCTAGCCCAAAGGTTCCTAGAATTTATAAACTCAAATGCTATGGAACAACTTGTTACCACTCCCACAAGAGGGGAAAACATACTGGACCTGATCATCATCAACATGGGGACTCTGTGCTCCAGACCAGAAGTGTATCCCTCACTGGTAAGATCAGACCATAAACTAATCTCCCTGGATATTCACATCCCGACCCCACCCCCTGCCCAGAAAACCACAGTGAAAAACTTCTCTAAAGCAAATTTCACACTCCTCAAAACTGAGGTGGAATCCTTCAAAGCTCCCGGGCCTGTGGAAAATACGGCCCAGACCGCAGAATCCTTTATAAACGCATTCTATGAACACCTTCAGGAATGCATGGATCATGCGTTCCCAAATAAAACCAAGACCCAATCTTCCAAAGGCAGACGTCCTGTCTGGTGGACCCCAGCCATAAACAAACTATACAATAGAAGGAGGAAGCTACTAAATGATAGAGCAAAATCCCAAAAAGGGAAGGCATCACTGATCAGTATTAGCAAAAAACTACGGGCACACATACAATTGTCTAAGGCTAGCTTCGAGAGAAAAATTGCACAGAACACTAAGGATAATCACAAGGCTTTCTTTAGTTATGTTAGGAACCTGGGTGGTAATTCCCAGATATGCTCAGAATTAGTCCAAAATGACAAAAAATACACCGAACCCACAGACATTGCCAACATCCTAGCTGACAGGTTCAGTGCAAACTCCCAACCCCCCCACCAAAAGGGCAAATATCTATCCCAGCAGAGTGCTGCCCCCCTGACATCTCAGATGCTCAGGTAAGAGCCGCCTCTCCAAAGCAAAAAACACAGCATCAATGGGACCAGATGGTGTCCCGGGCTGCATCCTATATGAACTCCAAGAAGAGCTAAACCCAAACATAAAACTACTGTTCAATCTCAGCCTTACTACAGGATATGTGCCCAAAGAGTGGCGTACAGCAACAGTGGTCCCTCTCCATAAAGGTGGTGTCTCAACGGATCCTGGAAATTATCACCCCATAAGCCTGACTAGCTTGGTCTGCAAAGCTATGGAAAGGATCATCATGGACCTCATAAATAAAGATATTGGGGACCTACAAACACTGGATCCTACCCAGTTCGGCTTTGTTAAGGGCAGATCCTGCCTCTTAAACCTGGTTGATTTCTTTGAAACAGTCACCAAGGCCATTGACGAGGGGAAGGTGGTCCACACAGCCTACCTGGACCTCGCAAAAGCCTTCGATACAATACCCCACTCGGGCATTATAGATAAGCTCACCAGCTTAAATATAAACCCCTATGTCACTAGATGGATTGCAAACTGGCTCAAGGACAGAACCCACATGGTTAGAATTGCTGGAGCCATGTCAGACTCCAAACCAGTTACAAGTGGCATCCCACAAGGCTCAGTCCTGGGACCTCTCTTGTTCGGTATATATTTCTTGGAGGTACAGGCCAACACGGAAGGACTGTGGCTGACCAAGTTCGCAGATGACTGCAAACTGGGTGCCATAATCGACTCTTCAATCGACACAAGCATCCTCCAAAAGGGCCTCATAGAAACAAACAACTGGTGCCAGTGCCATGGCCTCAAGCTAAATGCCAAAAAGTGTATAGTCATCCCCTTTGGCAAAAACAAAGTGCCCACAAATTACCACATAGGTGGTAATCCATTAAGTACAGAAGAAGTAATTAGGGACCTGGGGACCCAAGTTGATAGCAATCTCTCATTTGACAACCACGTGGCCAAAGTGGTTAGAAAAACATTTTATATAGCCCACCTAATCATGAAGGGATTCACATCTAGATCAGGGGATGTCATTGTGCCTCTTTACTCATCCCTCATCAGGCCCAAAATTGATTACAATGCCCTTTTGGGATGTACCTTACCAGACACCTGCAGCAACTGGAAAGACCCCAAAAGTACCTCACCAAGAGGATCAAAGGGCTCAAACAGATGCCATATGCTGCCCGGTTAAAGAAACTCCAGCTCTACTCAGTGGCATACCGCCTGTTCAGAGGAGATCTGTGCCTGACGATAAAGCCATGTCCAACCCGAATTAATGGACATGCTGCACCTCAGAAAATCCAAATCCCATCGAGCCACGCTCGAGACTTGAACCTCAGCACTGAAATAAATAGGACATGCTGGAGGGACAGATTCATAACCCAGAGGCTCCCTTCACTCTGGAATAAAATCCCAGTCCAGGTTAGGCAGAGTCCCTCATTGACTCTCTTCAAGAGGAATCTTGATGAGTGGATGGGAGATCGTAGGTTTACCCCGGGTATCACTTCTGTGTCACTGTTAGACAGAGGCACAGTATACTAACCTCGAAAAAGGGCATAGCAAAATAAATTTTAAATGGGTGGCGAAAGCCAAACACATTCTGGCTAGGCTTATAAATGCCCTAGGGCAGATAGCCTAGTATGAACCTATGAACCTATGAAGGATATGAAGTCAGTAACTCTCATGTCTGTCACCATGTACTGACTGCAGTCCTCACACTATGCTTCTGCAGTTCACAGATAGGTGCTCTGTGAGTAACACAAGAAACAAAAGGCACCACACACTGCCCATTCTGCAGATGACCCTACAGATGGGGGTTTCCTCAGAAACATAGCACTGTCATGACAGGTATTAAAACATGTAGACCAGCCATATCCACACACACCCTGTTAAAACATTACTCCAAATGCAGAATTGCAACACTTACATTCTGTAGTCATGTCAGGCACATTCCCTTCCTGTGTGTTGGCCTGTTTCCATAGTGTATGTTGTTAGAGGTAAATCCCCAATCCATCTGTGATGCTGTTTGCCAAACAACATATCTAAGTCCTGCTCACAGTGAATGAAAAGGCCTAACACCAACATGATGTTCCTAGATATTGGAGTGTGTTTCCATGCAATTGGCTATGGGAATGTTACCACAGCTGTTCCACATGCAATCAGCTAGGGGAGGGCTGCAATTCATGCAAAGGCCATCAGCTAATCATGAGCATCACTTACAAATCACATGCTGCTGCCTAACCAAAGCAGGTGTAAGTCACCACATCCACCAGAGAGGGAGTGAGAGAGGCAGACAGAGGCAAACATACGTCAGGGAGGGGGTGGGAGAGTAAAACCTAAGCATGTTTGTGTCACACACCTATCAGTACAGGGTATCAAACCCCTGACTATGTATTGCTATTACATGTCTATGTAGTTATTGGATGCACCACATAGCTTACATGTTGAGGAGCTCTCCAAATGTATCTGTGATGGTGAGTGACATCTGCAACAGTGATATGGTAGCGATACGTTAGGTGTAGTACACATGCCTGTCTGCATGAACAGGTGTCAGCATCAACACAGCCACACTGTCTCAGGAACCCACACACATTGACACACTTGGCAGAGTCAGGATTACACCTCCTCACTAGTTAGTTTGCCACAATACAGTATTGTGCAGGTATCACATGCACCACAGGGGTTATCCGGAGGTTATATGGGCAAAGGGTATGTGGAGGTGTCTGACATCAAACAGCATGCTTCAGTATGCTAATGGGGGTTATAGTGAGTGTGAATGTGGTCAAAAGCTTCATACACCACACACACACACACACACACACACACACACACACACACACACACACACACACACACACACACACACACACAGACACAGGGTGCCAATGCTGACATGCATGGGTGTATTGCTTTATGGGTGTGCAGTGGTTGACTGTGCCAGAAGGCTATACAAGGCTAGGTGACAGGTATACCTTGGCATCAGGTCACATGACAAGGGTCTGCAGTGTGGATCAGGGGTGTAGTGTCTGGATTGGCCCACACAGGTGGGTATTTATTCACCATCCAGTCACCTGGTTAACTATTGTGTGTGGCCATTGCTGTGCATTGCTTGCTATGTATGTGTTCTTTAGTCCATGACATGGACGGTGTCTGGGATGTGCACACATCCCACATGCATGTACAGTGACATGTGGAACTGTACCTGGGGTGTCTGGCCCATGTTGTGTACACAGATTGTTATTATCAGATGTGCCAGTCCTGGCCTCATGTGGCGGGAACTGGTAATGGACAGCAGGTTGACCCTGCACCTACATTGTTAGCATGATACAGGTATTCCCTGGTGTCAGTGGCATCTGTCCATATAGGGCATGTGTTTAAGGCATGGTACATCCTTTGTAGGTCACATTTGATGGCACCACAGGTGTTGCAGGTGTCCAGTGGGGAACACAGTGAAGGCACACTGCCTGCATTTATGTGCCTAATGTACTGATGGACAGGCTGCCATGCCCTCTGTAGTCCACTGCAATCACACCATGGTTACTATCTGTGGGAAATGTGCAGGGTACTACCAACATAGCGGTTGTTGCCTAGGCAAGTGTGTTTGTGTATGAGACATGGGTTGAGAGTGTTCTCTGGGTAATACAAGGGTTGCTAACTTTGTTCACCAGGCCTTGGTGTCACATGCAGGGGTATGGATTGGCACCCCAGCCTCTCGGCTATTTCACATCTGTTATCCTTGTAAGGTGGACATTATGACATATAATAGAGCCACCATATAAGAAATTTGCAAAACCACTCCACAATGAGTCCAGTTGTTAGAAATTCACAGTCACCTCCACACAGAACACGAATGACAAACAGAGACACACCACGCATCTGCCATGTTTGGGATTAGAACTCCTACCTAATAACTTAATTACACTACAGCACTACGCAGTTATAGGACATGCCACGGCAATTACTGGAGTACTCCTTCCCCAAAGGTGCATTTCACAGTGAATTACATCAGCAGGCTTGCCAAAGTAGGGCATTTGAATTGTAGTGAGTGTGACTAGCCTAAAAAGCATTGGTCCCTACACAGACATAAAAACACACATACAAACATCCACACTTGCTATTTGTGGGAGTAGAGCCCCTACCAGAGTACTATATCACACTACAGCATTACACTGTTATAGGACACACCATGGAGATTACTGGGCTACATTGATCCCAAAGGTGTATTTCACAATGAATAACATCAGCAGCCTTGCCAAAGTAGGGCATTTGATCTGTAGTGAGTGTGACTAGCCTAAAATGCATTGCTCCCTACACAAACAAACACACACACATGAACATCCACACATGCCATGTGTGGGATTAGTACTCCTACCAGAGTACTATATCACACTACAGCATTACGCAGTTATAGTATGTGCCATGGAGATTAGTGGGCTATACCTTTCCCAAAGGTGTATTTCAGAGTGAATGACATCTGCAGCCATGCCAAAGTAGAGCATTTGAATTGTGGTGCGTGTGACTAGCCTAAAAAGCATTTCTACTTACACAGACAGAGACACGCACACAGTTGCCATGTCTGGCATTAGAACTCCTACTTAACTAGTTTATCACACTACAGCATTAAGTAGTTATAGGACATGCCATGGAGATTACTGGGCTACACCTTTCCCAAAGGTGTATTTCACAGTGAATGACATCAGCAGCCTAAAAAGGATGGCTCCCTACACAGACAGAAACACACACACAGACACACACACACACACACACACACACACACACACACACACACACACACACACACACACACACACACACACACACAAATGCCATGTCTGGGATTAGAACTCTTACCTAACTAGTTTATCACACTACAGCATTATGCAGTTATAGGACATGTCATGGAGATTACTGGGCTACGCCTTTCCCAAAGGTTTATTTCACAGTGAATTACATCAGCAGCCTTGCCAAAGTAGGACATTTGAATTGTAGTGAGTGTGACTAGCCTAAAAAGCATTGCTACTTACACAGATAGAGACACACACACACACACACACACACACACACACACACACACACACACACACACACACACACACACACACACACACACACAGTTGCCATGTCTGGGATTAGAACTCCTACCTAACTAGTTTATCACACTACAGCATTATGCATTTATAGGACATGCCGCGGAGATTATTTCCCAAAGGTGTATTTCAAAGTGGATGACACTCAGCAGGCTTGTCACAGTAGGGCTATGGGGACGGCAGTGTGTGTGCATGGGCCATAACCCATTCATTCAGAGGTTGACACACCACATGCAGGCAGGCACACACAGGGTTATATTCCACAGGTACATGTATACAGCTGCTAGATGACAACTGCCTTGTAGAGTCATGTTGCACAGCTAGCACTTGCACCACATAGTCTGTAATGCTGACGGATACCAGTGGTTACTTTCTGCATACCCACTTAGGCAATGTAAAAAGTGCTAGGCAGCCTCAGACACACCCCCTTGCTTAGCTCTGCTAAGCTAAGGGCAAACCTGAGCCACAGGGCTCCAATCCACTTAGAGTATGCCTGACACCCCCCCATGATGTCAGATAACTCCTAGGCTTGCACCAATCTATTCCTGCTCTTACACTGTTGGGTGCTGATTAGCATGCAGGGGAAATCTGGGATTCAGTATCATTCCCCTCATTTGCATAGGATTGCCTGCTGATGCATAGTTACAGGTCCCACATGACCTCCCCCTTAGCAACCACTTTTCACTAACCATGTTGTCTTCTGCCTGTCATTGATTATAATGGCAAAATAGTGATTTTGGTTAGAATGCTTATTTTTGGGGGGTTTTCTTATTTTTCGCCTGATCCCGTTTGCGCACCGCTGCCCTACACTTAAACAGCCGAGATCGGCTAAAAAAAAAAATAAAAGTTCATTTTTATATTTTTGCAACTGTGTTCCATGCCATTGGTCTTATACTTGGTCATTGGCATGTTTTATACATAATATCCACCCTTTATTTGGAGCTGTCATGTCTCCATTTTGTACTTTTCAGAAATGTACTCCGTTACTGGCAGACTACATTTCTGCAGATTACCCTAGTCCTGCACGGCCAGTTTCCAGCTTCCTGGATTGCAA